>NW_027591166.1:85000-92500 GCF_964213995.1 Mustelus asterias | reverse complement strand
TGTGTGAGGGAGTGTGTGTGTGTGAGGGAGTGTGTGTGTGAGGGAGTGTGTGTGTGTGAGGGAGTGTGTGTGTGTGTGAGAGTGTGTGTGTGTGAGGGAGTGTGTGTGTGAGGGAGTGTGTGTGTGTGAGAGTGTGTGTGTGTGAGGGAGTGTGTGTGTGAGGGAGTGTGTGTGTGTGAGGGAGTGTGTGTGTGTGTGAGGGAGTGTGTGTGTGTGAGGGAGTGTGTGTGTGAGGGAGTGTGTGTGTGAGGGAGTGTGTGTGTGTGAGAGTGTGTGTGTGTGAGGGAGTGTGTGAGGGAGTGTGTGTGTGTGAGGGAGTGTGTGTGTGTGAGGGAGTGTGTGTGTGTGAGGGAGTGTGTGTGTGAGAGTGTGTGTGTGTGAGGGAGTGTGTGTGTGTGTGAGGGAGTGTGTGTGTGTGAGGGAGTGTGTGTGTGTGAGGGAGTGTGTGTGTGTGAGGGAGTGTGTGTGTGAGAGTGTGTGTGTGTGAGGGAGTGTGTGTGTGTGGGAGTGTGTGTGTGAGGGAGTGTGTGTGTTTGAGGGAGTGTGTGTGTGTGAGGGAGTGTGTGTGTGAGAGTGTGTGTGTGTGTGAGGGAGTGTGTGTGTGGGAGTGTGTGTGCACACCGAGATGGGGAGAGGGATAAGGAGACACGAGGCAGTAGTTTGTTGACTGGTTTTTATTGTTAATGAGGAAATGTTCCAGTTGCTCCTCACCAGAGAAAAACACTCAACATTATTCCGACAGAAACAGCTTCACATCACATTGTTCAGAGACAGCATTAACAGTGTGTGTGAGAGGGAGCGTGTGAGAGAGAGTGTGAGAGGGAGCGTGTGAGAGAGAGTGTGAGAGGGAGCGTGTGAGAGTGTGTGAGAGGGAGCGTGTGAGAATGTGAGAGGGGGCGTGTGTAAGAGAGAGTGTGAGAGGGAGCGTGTGAGAGTGTGTGTGAGAGGGAGCGTGTGTGAGCGTGAGAGGGAGCGTGTGTGTGTGAGAGAATGTGTGTGTGAGAGTGTGTGTGAGAGGGAGCGTGTGAGTGTGTGAGAGGGAGTGTGTGTGTGTGTGTGAGAGGGAGCGTGTGTGAGAGAGTGTGAGAGAGAGTGTGTGTGAGGGAGTGTGTGTGTGTGTGTGTGAGTGTAAGAGAGAGGTTGTGTGTGTGTGAGAGAGAGAGCGAGTGTGAGAGTGTGTGTGAGAGATTGTGTGTGAGTGTGAGAGGGTGTGTGTGAGAGTGTGTGTGTGTGTGGGAGTGTGTGTGTGAGAGAGAGTGTGTGTGTGTGAGGGAGTGTGTGTGTGAGGGAGTGTGTGTGTGTGAGAGTGTGTGTGTGTGTGAGGGAGTGTGTGTGTGAGGGAGTGTGTGTGTGTGAGGGAGTGTGTGTGTGTGTGAGGGAGTGTGTGTGTGTGAGGGAGTGTGTGTGTGAGGGAGTGTGTGTGTGTGAGAGTGTGTGTGTGTGAGGGAGTGTGTGAGGGAGTGTGTGTGTGTGAGGGAGTGTGTGTGTGTGAGGGAGTGTGTGTGTGTGAGGGAGTGTGTGTGTGAGAGTGTGTGTGTGTGAGGGAGTGTGTGTGTGTGTGAGGGAGTGTGTGTGTGTGAGGGAGTGTGTGTGTGTGAGGGAGTGTGTGTGTGTGAGGGAGTGTGTGTGTGTGAGGGAGTGTGTGTGTGAGTGTGTGTGTGTGTGAGGGAGTGTGTGTGTGTGGGAGTGTGTGTGTGAGGGAGTGTGTGTGTGTGAGGGAGTGTGTGTGTGTGAGGGAGTGTGTGTGTGAGAGTGTGTGTGTGTGTGAGGGAGTGTGTGTGTGGGAGTGTGTGTGCACACCGAGATGGGGAGAGGGATAAGGAGACACGAGGCAGTAGTTTGTTGACTGGTTTTTATTGTTAATGAGGAAATGTTCCAGTTGCTCCTCACCAGAGAAAAACACTCAACATTATTCCGACAGAAACAGCTTCACATCACATTGTTCAGAGACAGCATTAACAGTGTGTGTGAGAGGGAGCGTGTGAGAGAGAGTGTGAGAGGGAGCGTGTGAGAGAGAGTGTGAGAGGGAGCGTGTGAGAGTGTGTGAGAGGGAGCGTGTGAGAATGTGAGAGGGGGCGTGTGTAAGAGAGAGTGTGAGAGGGAGCGTGTGAGAGTGTGTGTGAGAGGGAGCGTGTGTGAGCGTGAGAGGGAGCGTGTGTGTGTGAGAGAATGTGTGTGTGAGAGTGTGTGTGAGAGGGAGCGTGTGAGTGTGTGAGAGGGAGTGTGTGTGTGTGTGTGAGAGGGAGCGTGTGTGAGAGAGTGTGAGAGAGAGTGTGTGTGAGGGAGTGTGTGTGTGTGTGTGTGAGTGTAAGAGAGAGGTTGTGTGTGTGTGAGAGAGAGAGCGAGTGTGAGAGTGTGTGTGAGAGATTGTGTGTGAGTGTGAGAGGGTGTGTGTGAGAGTGTGTGTGTGTGTGGGAGTGTGTGTGTGTGAGAGAGTGTCTGTGTGAGGGAGTGTGTGTGCATGAGAGTGTGTGTGTGTGAGTGTGTGTGTGAGAGTGTGTGTGTGAGAGGATGTGTGTGAGAGAGTGTGTGTGAGTGTGTGAGAGAGTGTGTGTGTGAGACTGTGAGTGTGTGAGAGAGTGTGAGTGTGTGAGAGAGAGTGTGAGTGTGTGTGAGGGAGTGTGTGTGAGAGAGTGCGAGAGAGTGTGTGTGAGTGACAGAGTGTGTGTGAGAATGTGTGTGTGTGAGGGAGTGTGTGTGTGTGTGAGTGTGTGTGAGAGAATGTGTGTGTGTGTGTGTGTGTGAGAGAGTGTGTGTGAGAGTGTGTGTGTGAGGGAGTGTGTGTGAGAGTGTGTGTGTGGGAGTGTGTGTGTGAGAGTGTGTGTGTGGGAGTGTGTGTATGTGAGGGAGTGTGTGTGTGAGGGAGTGTGTGTGTGGGGGAGTGTATGTGTGCGGGAGTGTGTGTGAGAGAGTGTGTGAGGGAGTGTGTGTCAGAGAGTGTGTGTGTGAGGGAGTGTGTGAGGGAGTGTGTGTGTGAGAGTGTGTGTGAGTGTGTGTTTGTGAGAGTGTGCGTGTGTGTGTGTGAGGGAGTGTGTGTGTGAGGGTGTGTGTGTGAGGGAGTGTGTGTGTGAGTGTGTGAGGGAGTGTGTGTGTGAGGGAGTGTGTGTGTGAGGGAGTGTGTGTGTGAGAGTGTGTGTGTGTGAGGGAGTGTGTGTGTGTGAGGGAGTGTGTGTGTGTGTGAGGGAGTGTGTGTGTGTGAGGGAGTGTGTGTGTGAGGGAGTTTGTGTGAGAGTGTGTGTGTGTGAGGGAGTGTGTGTGTGTGAGGGAGTGTGTGTGAGAGTGTGTGTGTGAGGGAGTGTGTGTGAGAGTGTGTGTGTGTGAGGGAGTGTGTGTGTGTGAGTGTGTGTGTGTGAGGGAGTGTGTGTGTGAGGGAGTGTGTGTGTGTGAGGGAGTGTGTGTGAGGGAGTGTGTGTGTGAGGGAGTGTGTGTGTGAGAGAGAGAGTGTGTGAGAGAGAGTGTGTGAGAGAGAGTGTGAGAGGGAGTGTGTGTGAGAGGGAGTGTGTGTGTGAGAGAGTGTGTGTGTGAGAGAGTGTGTGTGAGAGAGAGAGTGTGTGTGAGAGTGTGTGTGTGAGAGAGTGTGTGTGTGAGAGAGTGAGTGTGTGTGAGAGTGGGTGTGTGTGAGGGAGTGTGTGAGGGAGTATGTGTGTGTGTGAGAGTGTGTGTGTGTGAGGGAGTGTGTGTGTGTGAGGGAGTGTGTGTGTGTGAGGGAGTGTGTGTGTGTGTGGGAGTGTGTGTGTGGGAGTGTGTGTGTGGGAGTGTGTGTGTGTGAGGGAGTGTGTGTGTGTGAGGGAGTGTGTGTGTGAGGGAGTGTGTGTGTGAGGGAGTGTGTGTGTGAGGGAGTGTGTGTGCACACCGAGATGGGGAGAGGGATAAGGAGACACGAGGCAGTAGTTTGTTGACTGGTTTTTATTGTTAATGAGGAAATGTTCCAGTAGCTCTTCACCAGAGAAAAACACTCAACATTATTCCGACAGAAACAGCTTCACATCACATTGTTCAGAGACAGCATTAACAGAGTGTGTGTGAGAGAGTGTGTGTGTGAGAGAGTGTGTGTGTGAGAGAGAGTGTGTGAGAGAGAGAGTGTGTGAGAGAGAGTGTGAGAGGGAGTGTGTGAGAGGGAGTGTGTGTGAGAGAGTGTGTGTGTGAGAGAGTGTGTGTGAGAGAGAGAGTGTGTGAGAGAGTGTGTGTGTGAGAGAGTGTGTGTGAGAGAGAGAGTGTGTGAGAGAGAGTGTGTGAGAGTGTGTGAGTGAGTGTGTGTGTGTGTGTGTGTGAGAGAGAGTGTGTGTGTGAGAGAGTGTGTGTGTGAGAGTGTGTGTGAGAGTGTGTGTGTGAGAGAGTGAGTGTGAGTGAGAGAGTGAGTGTGAGTCAGAGAGTGAGTGTGAGTAAGTGTGAGTGAGAGAGTGAGTGAGAGAGTGTGAGTGAGTGTGAGTGAGAGAGTGTGAGTGAGAGAGTGTGTGAGAGTGTGAGTGTGAGAGTGTGTGTGTGTGTGAGAGAGTGTGTGTGTGAGAGTGTGAGAGAGTGTGAGTGTGAGAGAGTATGAGTGTGAGAGAGTATGAGTGTGAGAGTATGAGTGTGTGAGAGAGTGAGTGTGAGAGAGTGTGAGTGTGAGAGAGTGTGAGTGAGTGTGAGTATGAGTGTGAGAGAGTGTGAGTGTGAGAGTGTGAGTGTGAGAGGCTGTGTGAGAGATTTGGGCTCTAACCAATGTAATTGCCAGCCTAACACAACGAGTGCAGAAATCCTCTCCTTGCCTCAGTCCAAAATGGGCGCGCCGATCCGGAGGCTGTGAGGCCTCTGCCTGCTCCACATGGTCCCAGAGCCTCCAGCAGGCGGTGGTGGGGGGGGGGGGGGGGCGTGGGAATCGGCCTCTCAACACTGAGTGTCTCAAACCCCCTCCCAGAATTGGATCCAATGTGATGAGATCTCTCTTTCTCCCGAACTCCACAGAGTGTCGACCTGTTCCGCTCAATCTCTCATCGGGCAGTCCCTCTCGCTCCAGGAATCGGCCCAGTGACCCTTCTCTGAACTGCCTCCAACCCGAGTCTATCCCTCCCTCAGTAAGGAGACCGGAACTCTGCGCAGTACTCCAGCTGCGGAAACACCAGTGCCCCGGACAGTTGTAGCGAGACTCCCCGACCTTTACACTCCATCCCCCTTCGCAATGAAGGCCGTTTGCCTCCTCACCACTTGCTGTCGCTGCATCCCAACCTTCTGCCCTTCAAAATCCAGGACCCCCCAAGATCACCCCCCTCCCCAAAATGTCATCAAATCACATCTTTGAACAAATATCCTGCCTTTCCATCCTTGTGACCCGAAGTGAGTAACCTCCACGTCCCCCTCACTCCACTGCGCCTTGTTACCCACTCACTTCACCTGTCCCTATCTCTTTGTGTCCTCCACACAGCTTACCTCCCCACCCAGCTCAGTATCGTCGCCAAACTTCGATACCTCGCTCTCTCGCCCCCATCGGAATCATGAATATCGATTGTAAATAGCTGGGGCCCCAGCGCCGATCCCTGTGACCCTCCATTAGTCACAGCTACTAACTCAAAAATGCCCCGTTTCTGCCCACCTTCTGCTCCCAATCCTCTGTCCATGCAAAGATAGTCCACAGCCCCCCCACTTTTGTCCATTAGCCTTTTGTGTGGCACCTTATCAAATGCATTTTGAAATTCCAGGTACACCACATCTACAGGTTCCCCTCGATCTACTCCACAAGTTACTGTCGATGTCCTTTAGACTCCCAACTCTGGCCAATTAGTGCTGAATGGAATTGAAGACAATGAAACGCCCTAAACCCCTTCCAGAGAACATTTCTCCAACACAATCTGACCCCAAGCCTCGCAAGGAAACATTAGCAACAGGCAACCAAGTGCTCAAAGAGAGAGGTTTTAAGGAGAGAACGAGACAGAAGGCAGGGGAGACAGAGAGGGCGGGAGGGAGAGAGAGAAGGAGAGACAGAGAGGGCGGAAGGGAGACAGAGAGAGGGCGTGAGGGAGACAGAGAGAGAGAGCGGGAGGGAGACAGAGAGAGGGCGGGAGGGAGACAGAGAGAGGGCGGGAGGGAGACAGAGAGAGAGGGCGGGAGGGAGACAGAGAGAGAGAGAGCGGGAGGGAGACAGAGAGAGGGCGGGAGGGAGACAGAGAGAGAGCGGGAGGGAGACAGAGAGAGGGCGGGAGGGAGACAGAGAGAGAGGGCGGGAGGGAGACAGAGAGAGAGAGAGCGGGAGGGAGACAGAGAAGGAGAGACAGAGAGGGCGGAAGGGAGACAGAGAGAGGGCGTGAGGGAGACAGAGAGAGAGCGGGAGGGAGACAGAGAGGGCGGGAGGGAGACAGAGAGAGGGCGGGAGGGAGACAGAGAGAGGGCGGGAGGGAGACAGAGAGAGGGCGGGAGGGAGACAGAGAGGGCGGGAGGGAGACAGAGAGAGAGCGGGAGGGAGACAGAGAGAGGGCGGGAGGGAGACAGAGAGAGAGAGAGCGGGAGGGAGACAGAGAGAGGGCGGGAGGGAGACAGAGAGAGAGCGGGAGGGAGACAGAGAGAGATGGAGAGGTTTAGGGAGTGAATTCCAGAGTTTAGACCCCCCCAGGCAGCTGAAGGCACGGCCGCCAATGGCGGAGCGATGGGAATCGGGGGATGCTCGAGTATTCGGAATTGAAGGATAGCAGAGATATCGGAGGGTTGTAGGAGGTAACAGAGATAGGGAGGGAGCGAGGGAGGGGGCGATGGAGGGATTTGAACAGGAGGATGAGGATTGTAGGGGCTGGAGGAGGTTACAGAGATAGGGAGAGAGGGAGGGATTTGAACAGGAGGATGAGGATTGTAGGGGCTGGAGGAGGTTACAGAGATAGGGAGGGAGGGAGCGAGGGAGGGATTTGAACAGGAGGATGAGAATTGTAGGGGCTGGAGGAGGTTACAGAGATAGGGAGGGAGCGAGAGAGGGATTTGAACAGGAGGGTGAGGATTGTAGGGGCGGGAGGAGGTAACAGAGATAGGGAGGGAGCGAGGGAGGGATTTGAACAGGAGGATGAGAATTGTAGGGGTTGGAGGAGGTTACAGAGATAGGGAGGGAGGGAGCGAGGGAGGGATTTGAACAGGAGGATGAGAATTGTAGGGGCTGATTTATGTAAAGTGTCCAACCCAACCTCCTCTCAAAACCTCTCTCTCTTTGTCTCTTTCCCTCTCTCTATTCATGTCTCTCTCTGTCTGAATCTCCCTCTGTCTCTCTGTCTGTTTTTCCCTCTCTCTGCCTCTCTATTCATGTCTCTCTCTCTCTCTGTCTCGCTCTCTCTCTCTCTGTCTCTCTCTCTCTCTGCCTCTCTATTCATGTCTCTCTCTCTCTCTGAATCTCCCTCTCCCTGTGTCTTGTGTCTTTACGAAATGGATTTGAGTCATGTTTCTTGTGACGGAAGTTTGTGTCGAAGTCAGTTCTATTTTCCCTGTGCTACTTTGTTTACAACTGGCAGCCCACACGCTGAACATGTAGAAGCATCGTCATTATTGGAG
>NW_027591166.1:62500-80000 GCF_964213995.1 Mustelus asterias | reverse complement strand
CCTCCTGCCCCGCCATTCATCACAATCATGGCTGATTATCCAACTCAATCGCCTCATCCTGCTTTCCCCCCATAACCTCTCTCAAGGTTTGCCGATGATACCAAGTTGGGCGGGAGGGTGATCTGTGACGAGGATGCAGAGATCCTTCCGAATGATCTACAGGTTGGGTGAGTGGGCAACATTCGCCCCAAGTGCTCTCTCCAGCCGCCTCTTGAATACATTCAATGTTTTGGCATCAACTTCTTCCTGTGGGAATGAATCCCACAGGCTCACCGGGTGAAGAAATGTCTCCTCATCTCCATCCTAAATGATCTACCCTGAATCCTCAGGCTGTGACCCCTGGTTCTGGACTCCCCCCACCATGGGGAACATCCTCCCTGCATCTACCCTGTCCAGTCCCGTTACCAAACCCCGCCCCCAATCCCCAAACCCCGCCCCCAATCCCCAAACCCCGCCCCCAAACCCCACCCCCAATCCCCTGGTTCTGGACTCCCCCCACCATCGGGAACATCCTCCCTGCATCTACCCTGTCCAGTCCCGTTACCAAACCCCGCCCCCAATCCCCAAACCCCGCCCCCAATCCCCAAACCCCGCCCCCAATCCCCAAACCCCGCCCCCAATCCCCTGGTTCTGGACTCCCCCCACCATCGGGAACATCCTCCCTGCATCTACCCTGTCCAGTCCCGTTACCAAACCCCGCCCCCAATCCCCAAACCCCGCCCCCAATCCCCAAACCCCGCCCCCAATCCCCAAACCCCGCCCCCAATCCCCTGGTTCTGGACTCCCCCCACCATCGGGAACATCCTCCCTGCATCTACCCTGTCCAGTCCTGTTAGAATTTTATAAGTCTCTATAAGATTCCCCTCCTCATTTGTCTGAACTCCAGTGAAAACAATCCTAACCTGGTCAATCTCTCCTCATACATCAGTCCCGCCATCCCCGGAATCAGCCGGGTAAACCTTCGCTGCACTCCCTCGAGAGCAAGAACATCCTTCCTCAGAAAAGGAGACCAAAACTGCCCACAATACTCTCAGTGTGGCCTCACCAAGGCCCTGTATAATTGTAACAACAGTAAGAAGTTTAACAACACCAGGTTAAAGTCCAACAGGTTTATTTGGTAGCAAAAGCCACACAAGCTTTCGGAGCTCTAAGCCCCTTCTTCAGGTGAGTGGGAATTCTGTTCACAAACAGAACACCAGGTACACGGTACCTACTCTTGCAACTCGGCCAACGTTGTCTACCTGATACGCTGCAGGAAAGGATGTCCCGAGGCATGGTACATTGGGGAAACTATGCAGACGCTGCGACAACGGATGAATGAACACCGCTCGACAATCACCAGGCAAGACTGTTCTCTTCCTGTGGGGGAGCACTTCAGCGGTCACGGGCATTCGGCCTCTGATCTTCGGGTAAGCGTTCTCCAAGGCGGCCTTCGCGACACACGACAGCGCAGAGTCGCTGAGCAGAAACTGATGGCCAAGTTCCGCACACACGAGGACGGCCTCAACCGGGATATTGGGTTCATGTCACACTATTTGTAACTCCCACAGTTGCGTGGACCTGCAGAGTCTCACTGGCTGTCTTGTCTGGAGACAATACACATCTTTTTAGCCTGTCTTGATGCTCTCTCCACTCCCATTGTTTTGTTTCTTAAAGACTTGATTAGTTGTAAGTATTCGCATTCCAACCATTATTCATGTAAATTGAGTCTGTGTCTTTATAAGCTCTGTTTGTGAACAGAATTCCCACTCACCTGAAGAAGGGGCTCAGAGCCTCGAAAGCTTGTGTGGCTTTTGCTACCAAATAAACCTGTTGGACTTTAACCTGGTGTTGTTAAACTTCTTACTGTGTTTACCCCAGTCCAACGCCGGCATCTCCACATCATAATTGTAACAACACATCCCTGCTCCTGTACTCGAAACCTCTCACAGTGAAGCCCAACATACCATTTGCCTTCTTTACCGCCTGCCGCACCTGCATGCTAACCTTCAGCGACTGGTGCACAAGGACACCCAGGCCCCGCTGCACTCTCCCCTCTCCCAATTTACAGCATTTCAGGTAGTAATCTGCCGCCTTGTTTTTGCTTCCAAAGTGAATAACCTCACATTTATCCAAATGATACCACATCTGCTATTAATTAGCCCACTCACCCACCCTATCCAGATCGTTCTGAAGAATCTCTGCATCCTCGTCACCCTCCCACCCAACTTGGTATCATCTGCAAACTTTGAGGTGTTACATTTTGTTCCCTCATCCAAGTCATTAATATACATTGTGAATAGCTGGAGTCCCAGCACCGCTCCCTGTGGCACCCCACTAGTCACTGCCTGCCAATTTGGAAAGCACCCATTAATTCCTACTCTTGGTTTCCTCTCTGCCAACCAGTTTTCTATCCATCTCAATACACTTCCCCCAATCCCATGCGCTTTAATCTTGCACGATAATCTCTTGCGCGGGACTTTGTCAAACGCTTTCTGAAAGTCCAAATATACCACATCGACTGGCCCCCCCTTGTCAACTCTACTAGTTACATCTTCAAAGAATTCCAACAGATTTGTCAAGCATGATTTCCCCTTCATAAATCCGTGCTGACTCTGTCTGACCCTGTCACTGCTTTCTAAATGCTCCGCTATAAAGTCCTTGATAATGAAGCAGCAGTATAATATGAAGGGTACCATTCTTAGCAGTGTAGAGGATCAGAAGGACCTTGGGGTCCGGGTCCATAGGACTCTTAAATCGGCCTCGCAGGTGGAGGATGCGGTCAAGAAGGCGTACGGCGTACTGGCCTTCATTAATCGAGGGACTGAGTTTAGGAGTCGGGAGATAATGCTGCAGCTTTATAGGACCCTGGTTAGACCCCACTTGGAGTACTGCGCGCAGTTCTGGTCACCTCATTACAGGAAAGATGTTGAAGCCATTGAAAGGGTGCAGAGGAGATTTACAAGGATGTTGCCTGGATTGGGGGGCATGCCTTATGAGGATAGGTTGAGGGAGCTTGGTCTCTTCTCCCTGGAGAGACGAAGGATGAGAGGTGACCTGATAGAGGTTTACAAGATGTTGAGAGGTCTGGATAGGGTAGACTCTCAGAGGCTATTTCCAAGGGCTGAAATGGTTGCTACGAGAGGACACAGGTTTAAGGTGCTGGGGGGGTAGGTACAGAGGAGATGTCAGGGATAAGTTTTTCACTCAGAGGGTGGTGGGTGAGTGGAATCGGCTGACGTCAGTGGTGGTGGAGGCAAACTCGTTGGGGTCTTTTAAGAGACTTCTGGATGAGTACATGGGATTTAATGGGATTGAGGGCTATAGATAGGCCTAGAGGTGGGGATATGATCAGCGCAACTTGTGGGCCGAAGGGCCTGTTTGTGCTGTGGCTTTCTATGTTCTATGTTCTATGTTCTATAATGGATTCAAGATTTTCCCCACGACCAGCTTACTGGTCTATAATTCCCTGTTTTCTCCCTACCTCCCTTTTTGAATATTGGAGTGACATTCGCTGCCCTCCAATCTGCAGGGACTGTTCCAGAGTCTATAGAATCCTGGAAGATGATCACCAATACATCCACTATTTCTCAAACCACTTCCTTCAGTACTCTGGGATGTAGATTATCAGGCCCTGGGGATTTATCCACCTTGGATCCCATCAACTTTCCCAGTACCATTTCTCTACTAATACTGATCTCCCTCAGTTATTCCCTCTCACTAAACCTTGCATTCTCCAACATTTCTGGTATCTGATTTGTGTTCTCTTTTGTGAAGACAGAACCAAAGTATATATTCAGTTGCTCGGCCATTTCTTTGTCCCCGATTATACATTCCCCCGTTTCTATCTGTAGGGACCTACATTTGTCTTCAACCTCTTTCTCTTCACATATCTACTGAACCTCTTAGTGTCAGTCTTTATGTTCCCTGCAAGCTTACTTTCATCCTGCATTTTCCCCTTCTTAATCAATCCCTTCGTCCTTCTTTGCTGAATTCTAAACTGCTCCCAATCCTCAGACCTATTCCTTTTCTTGGACAATCCATGTGCTTCTTCCTTGGATCGGATTCTCTCTCTAATTTCCTTTGTAAGCCGTGGATTGGCCCTCTTACCCATTTTGCTTTTGTGCCAGACAGGAATAAACAGTTGATGCAGTTCCCCCATTGCATTCCTTGAATGTTTGCCATTGCCTAATTACTGTCATCCCTTTAAGTAACTCTCCCCAATCTATCAATCCCAACTCACGCCTCATATCTTCATAGTTTCCTTTATTAAGATTCAGCATCCTCGTCTCCGAATCAACTCCTTCACTCTCCATCTCAATAAAAAATTCTTCATGTTATGGATGCTCATTCCCAAGGGGTGTTGCACAGCTAGATTGGCAATGATTCCCTTCTCATTACACAGTGTCTATTCTAAGATGGCCTGCTCTCTAGTTGGTTCCTCCACATATTGGTCAAGGAAATCATCCCGTATACACGCCAGGAATTCCTTCTCTACGGCATTGTGGCGAATTTGATTTGCCCGATCTATGTGCAGATTAAAATCACCCATGATCACCGATATTCCCTTATCACATGCATCTCTAATTTTGTGTTTAATGCCACTCCCAATATCACCACTGCAGTTTGGGGGTCTGTATATGATACACACTGATGTTTTTTGCCCCTTGGTGTTTCCCAACTCGACCCATACAGACTCCACATTGTCAGAGCTAATATCCTTTCTCAATATTGTTAATTTCCTCTTTATTCGGCAGCACCACTCTACCACCATTTTCTTTATCCCTGTCCTTCCTAAATACTGAAGACCCTGGGACATTCAATTCCCACCCCTGGTCACCCTGCAGCCATGTCTCCATAATCCCAATTATATCGTACCCATACACATCTATATAGTTCTGGACTCCCCCCACCATCGGGAACATTCTTTCTGAATCTACCCTGTCTAACCCTGTTAGAATTTTATAAGTTTCTATGAGATCCCCTCTCACTCTTCTAAACTCCAGTGAATATAATCCTAACCAACTCGATCTCTCCTCATATGACAGACCTGCCATCCCAGGAATCAGCCTGGTAAACCTTCGCTGCACTCCCTCTATAGCAAGGACATCCTTCCTCAGATAAGGACACCAAAACTGCACACAATACTCCAGGTGTGGCCTCACCAACGCCCTATACAATTGCAGCAAAACATCCCTATCCCGATACTCAAATCCTCTCGCTATGAAGGTCAACATACCATTTTCCTTCTGTACTGCCTGCTGTACCTGCACGCTTACTCTCAGCGACTGATGCACGAGGACTCCAAGGTCTCGCTGAGTATCCGCCTCTCTCAATTTACACCCATTCAAGTAATAACCTGTCTCCCTATTATTGCTACCAAAGTGGATAACCTCACATTTATCCACATTATGCTGCATCTGCCATGCAGATGTCCACACACTCAGCCTGTCCCAATCACGCTGAAGCATCTCTGCATCCTCCTCACAGCTCACCCTCCCACCCAGCTTTGTATCATCTGCAAATTATACATTCAGTTCCCTCTTCCAAATCATTAATATATAATGTGAACAGTTGGGGTCCCAGCACAGATCCCTGCGGAACCCCACTAGTCACTGACTGCCAATCAGAAAAAGATCCATTTATGCCAACTCTTTGCTTCCTATCTGCTAACCAGCTTTATATCCATCTCAAGACATTCCCTGTAATCCTATTTACATTGTAGTCTGTTATGTGAGACTTTGTCGAAAGCCTTCTGAAAGTCTAAATAAACCACATCCACTGGTTCTCCTCGGTCAATTCTACTGGTGACATCCTCAAAGAATTCCAATAGATTTGTCAAGAATGATTCCCCTTCGTAAATCCATGCTGACTTTGTCTGATCAAACCACTGCCTTCCAAATGCTGAGTTATGAAATCCTTGATAATAGATTCCAGCAGCTTCCCTACTCTGATGGATAGCGTTTTGACTTTCCAAATGTCCTGATATTGCTTCCTTGAGAATTGATCCTAACATTTTCCGATAATCAGATGTTAAACCAACTGCTCTGCAATTTCCCACATTTTGCCTCCCTTTTTGAATAAGATAACATTCGCATTTTTCCAAACCTTTCCTGTGTCCATTTTTGGAATATTATAACCAATGTATCCACTATCTCTGCCGCCACTTCCTTTAATAGCCGAGGATGTAGGCCGTCAGGCCCTGGGGACTTATCCAGCCTCAATCCCAGTCGTTGGCTGAGTCCTCTGTCGATGTTGATTGTTCTAAGTTCTACCCTTTCTATTACCTCTGACTTGCCCGTTCCTATAGGAATGGTGTTAGTTTCCTCCCCCGTGAAAACTGAGGCAAAGAACTGATTTAGCGTCTCTGCCATTTCCGTGTTCCCCACTATTAACTCTCCAGTTTCATCTTCCAAGGGACCAACGTTCACCCCTCGCGACTCTATTCCCTTTTACATACCTCCAGAAGCTTTAGCTATCCTTCTTGATGTTTTGTGCCAGTTTTCTTCCCTAATTTAACTTCGCTCGTTTTGTTAATTTTGTAGTATCCCTTTTGTTGGTGTTTGCAAGTTTCCCAATCTTCCAGCCTGTCACTGGCCTTTGCAATATAGCACAGTGGGTTAGCGCTGCTGCCTCACAGCGCCAGGGACCCGGGTTCGATTCCCGGGGGCACGGTGACACAGTGGTTAGCGCTGCTGCCTCACAGCGCCAGGGACCCGGGTTCGATTCCCGGGGACACGGGGGCACAGTGGGTTAGCGCTGCTGCCTCACAGCGCCAGGGACCCGGGTTCGATTCCCGGGGGCACGGTGGCACAGTGGGTTAGCGCTGCTGCCTCACAGCGCCAGGGACCCGGGTTCGATTCCCGGGGGCACGGTGGCACAGTGGTTAGCACTGCTGCCTCACAGCGCCAGGGACCCGGGTTCGATTCCCGGGGGCACGGCGGCACAGTGGGTTAGCACTGCTGCCTCACAGCACCAGGGACCCGGGTTCGATTCCCGGGGGCACGGTGACACAGTGGTTAGCACTGCTGCCTCACAGAGCCAGGGACCCGGGTTCGATTCCCGGGGGCACGGTGACACAGTGGTTAGCACTGCTGCCTCACAGCGCCAGGGACCCGGGTTCCATTCCCAGCTTGGGTCACTGTCTGTGCGGAGTCTGCACGTTCTCCCCGTGTCTGCGTGGGTTTCCTCCGGGTGCTCCGAAAGACGTGCTGGTTAGGGTGCATTGACCCGAACAGGCGCCGGAGTGTGGCGACGAGGGGAATTTCACAGTAACTTCATTGCAGTGTTAATGTAAGCCTGACTTGTGACTGATAAATAAACTTTAACAATATGGCGTACCTTAGGTTTTGTCTTTATATTGTCCTTGAACTCCTTGTTCAGTCATGGATGTTTTATTAACACTCCTGACCATCATTCTTCCTCACTGGGATATATTTTAGTTGTGTGAGGTAATACATTTTGGAAGGTCTAATACAGATGGGAAATATATGGCAGAACCCTTCAGAGTATTGATAGGCAGAGGGATCTGGGTGTACAGGTACACAGGTCACTGAAAGTGGCAACGCAGGTGGAGAAGGTAGTCAAGAAGGCATACGGCATGTTTGCCTTCATCGGCCGGGGCATTGAGTTTAAAAATTGGCAAGTCATGTTGCAGCTTTATAGAACCTTAGTTAGGCCGCACTTGGAATATAGTGTTCAATTCTGGTCACCACACTACCAGAAGGATGTGGAGGCTTTGGAGAGGGTACAGAAAAGATTTACCAGGATGTTGCCTGGTATGGAGGGCATTAGCTATGAGGAGAGGTTGGAGAAACTTGGTTTGTTCTCACTGGAGCGACGGAGGTTGAGGGGTGACCTGATAGAAGTCTACAAGATTATGAGAGGCATGGACAGAGTGGATAGTCAGAAGCTTTTTCCCAGGGCGGAAGAGTCAATTACTCGAGGCACAGGTTTAAGGTGCGAGGGGCAAGGTTCAAAGGAGATGTATGAGGCAGATTTTTTACACAGAGGGTGGTGGGTGCCTGGAACTCGCTGCCGGGGGAGGGAGTGGAAGCGGATACGATAGTGACTTTTAAGGGGCTTCTTGAAAAGTACATGAATAAGATGGGAATAGAGGGATCTGGTCCCCGGAAGGGTAGGGGGTTTTAGTTCAGTCGGGAAAAAGATACAAAAGTCTGAGGTCACGTACCAACTGACTCAAGAACAGCTTCTTCCCTGCTGCTATCAGACCTTTGAATGGACTTACCTCAAAGAACAAAGAACAGTACAGCACAGGAAACAGGCCCTTCGGCCCTCCAAGCCTGTGCCGCTCTTTGGTCCAACTAGACCAATCGTTTGTATCCCTCCATTCCCAGGCTGCTCATGTGACTATCCAGGTAAGTCTTAAACGATGTCAGCGTGCCTGCCTCCACCACCCTACTTGGCAGCGCATTCCAGGCCCCCACCACCCTCTGTGTAAAAAACATCCCTCTGATGTCTGAGTTATACTTCGCCCCTCTCAGCTTGAGCCCGTGACCCCTCGTGAATGTCACTTCTGATCTGGGAAAAAACTTCCCATCGTTCACCCTATCTATACCCTTCATAATCTTGTACACCTCTATTAGATCTCCCCTCATTCTCCATCTTTCCAGGGAGAACAACACTAGTTTATCCAATCTCTCCTCATAGCTAAGACCCTCCATACCAGGCAACATCCTGGTAAACCTTCTCTGCACTCTCTCCAATGCCTCCACGTCCTTCTGGTAGTGCGGCGACCAGAACTGGACGCAGTACTCCAAATGTGGCCTAACCAGCGTTCTATACAGCTGCATCATCAGACTCCAGCTTTTATACTCTATACCCCGTCCTATAAAGGCAAGCATACCATATGCCTTCTTCACCACCTTCTCCATCTGTGTTGCCACCTTCAAGGATTTGTGGACTTGCACACCGAGGTCCCTCTGTGTTTCTATACTCTTGATGACTCTGCCATTTATTGTATAACTCCTCCCTACATTATTTCTTCCAAAATGCATCACTTCGCATTTATCCGGATTAAACTCCATCTGCCACCTCTCTGCCCAATTTTCCAGCCTATCTATATCCTGCTGTATTGCCCGACAATGCTCTTCGCTATCCGCAAGTCCAGCCATCTTCGTGTCATCCGCAAACTTGCTGATTACACCAGTTACACCTTCTTCCAAATCATTTATATATATCACAAATAGCAGAGGCCCCAGTACAAAGCCCTGCGGAACACCACTGGTCACAGACTTCCAGCCGGAAAAAGACCCTTCGACCACTACCCTCTGTCTCCTATGGCCAAGCCAGTTCTCCACCCATCTAGCCACTTCTCCTTGTATCCCATGAGCCTTAACCTTCTTAACCAACCTGCCATGTGGGACTTTGTCAAATGCCTCACTGAAATCCATATAGACGACATCCACGGCCCTTCCTTCGTCAACCGTTTTTGTTACTTCCTCAAAAAACTCCACCAAATTTGTAAGGCACGACCTCCCTCTTACAAAATCATGCTGTCTGTCACTAATGAGATTGTTCCGTTCTAAATGCACATACATCCTATCTCTAAGAATCCTCTCCAACAACTTCCCTACCACGGACGTCAAGCTCACCGGCCTATAATTTCCTGGGTTATCCCTGCTACCCTTCTTAAACAACGGGACCACATTCGCTATCCTCCAATCCTCAGGGACCTCACCCGTGTCCAAAGAAGCGACAAAGATTTCCATCAGTGGCCCAGCAATTTCATAGAACATAGAACAGTACAGCACAGAACAGGCCCTTCGGCCCACGATGTTGTGCTGAGCTTTATCTGAAACCAAGATCAAGCTATCCCACTCCCTATCATCCTGGTGTGCTCCATGTGCCTATCCAATAACAGCTTAAATGTTCCTAAAGTGTCTGACTCCACTATCACTGCAGGCAGTCCATTCCACACCCCAACCACTCTCTGCGTAAAGAACCTACCTCTGATATCCTTCCTATATCTCCCACCACGAACCCTATAGTTATGCCCCCTTGTAATAGCTCCATCCACCCGAGGAAATAGTCTTTGAACATTCACTCTATCTATCCCCTTCATCATTTTATAAACCTCTATTAAGTCTCCCCTCAGCCTCCTCCGCTCCAGAGAGAACAGCCCCAGCTCCCTCAACCTTTCCTCATAAGACCGACACTCCAAACCAGGCAGCATCCTGGTAAATCTCCTCTGCACTCTTTCCAGCGCTTCCACATCCTTCTTATAGTGAGGTGACCAGAACTGCACACAATATTCCAAATGTGGCCTCACCAAGGTCCTGTACAGTTGCAGCATAACCCCACGGCTCTTAAACTCCAACCCCCTGTTAATAAAAGCTAACACACTATAGGCCTTCTTCACAGCTCTATCCACTTGAGTGGCAACCTTTAGAGATCTGTGGATATGGACCCCAAGATCTCTCTGTTCCTCCACAGTCTTCAGAACCCTACCTTTGACCCTGTAATCCACATTTAAATTAGTCCTACCAAAATGAATCACCTCACATTTATCAGGGTTAAACTCCATTTACCATTTTTCAGCCCAGCTTTGCATCCTATCTATGTCTCTTTGCAGCCTACAACAGCCCCCCACCTCATCCACTACTCCACCAATCTTGGTGTCATCAGCAAATTTACTGATCCACCCTTCAGCCCCCTCCTCTAAGTCATGAATAAAAATCACAAGAGCAGAGGACCAAGCACTGATCCCTGTGGCACTCCGCTAGCAACCTGCCTCCAGTCCGAAAATTTCCACCCACCACCACCCTCTGTCTTCGATCAGACAGCCAGTTACCTATCCAATCGGCCAACTTTCCTCTATCCCACACCTCCTCACTTTCATCATAAGCCGACCATGGGGGACCTTATCAAACGCCTTACTAAAATCCATGTAAATGACATCAACTGCCCTACCTTCATCAACACACTTCGTTACCTCCTCAAAAAATTCAATCAAATTTGTGAGGCACGACTTGCCCTTCACGAATCCGTGCTGACTATCCCGGATTAATCCGCATCTTTCTAAATGGTCGTAAATCCCATCCCTCAGGACCTTTTCCATCAATTTACCAACCACCGAAGTAAGACTAACCGGTCTATAATTACCAGGGTCATTTCTATTCCCTTTCTTAAACAGAGGAACAACATTCACCATTCTCCAGTCCTCTGGCACCACCCCCGTGGACAGCGAGGACCCAAAGATCAAAGCCAAAGGCTCTGCAATCTCATCCCTTGCCTTCCAAAGAATCCTAGGATATATTTCATCAGGCCCAGGGGACTTATCGACCTTCAGTTTATTCAAATTACATCTCTCGTCTCCCTGAGCAGTCGAGGATAGATACCATTAGCCTGGGGCTTTGTCAGTTTTAATGTTCCCTAAAAAACCTAACACTTCCTCCCTTGTAATGGAGATTTTCTCTAATGGGTCAACACCTCCCTCTGAGACACTCCCAGTTAACACGCCCCTCTCCTTCGTGAATACCGATGCAAAGTATTCATTTAGGATCTCCCCTATTCCCTTGGGTTCTAAGCATAATACCCCTCCTTTGTCCCTGAGAGGTCCGGTTTTCTCCCTGACAACTCTTTTGTTCCTAACGTATGAATAGAATGCCTTAGGATTCTCCTTAATCCTGCCTGCCAAGAACATCTCGTGCCCTCTTTTTGCCCTTCTAACTCCCCGTTTGAGATCTTTCCTACTCTCTCTGTATTCCTCCAGAGCTCCATCTGTTTTCTGTTGCCTGGACTTAACGTACGCCTCCCTTTTCATTTTAATCAGATCCTCAATTTCCCTGGTTATCCACGGCTCTCGAATCCTACCTTTCCTATCTTTCCTTTTTTACAGGCACATGCCTATCCTGCAGCCTTATCAATAGTTCCTTAAAAGACTCCCACATGCCAGATGCCTTGCATTAAGTTGATCTTTCTCTACACCCTAGCTATGACTGTAACACTCCATTCTGCACCATCTCCTTTCCTTCTCTATGAACGGTATGCTTTGTCTGTATAGCGCGCAAGAAACAATACTTTTCACTGTATGTTAATACATGTGACAATAATAAATCAGATTAAAATCTTTATCTCCTGTTACAGCTCTGATCCCCTCCTTCACGAACAAAGCTCCACCACCTCCTGTTCCTTTCAGTCTATCTTTCCAAGACGCAGCGGACACTTGGACATTCAGTACCCAGAACTGGTCCCCTTGTCACCAGGTCTCAGAAATCACCACCACATCGTCCCCTTCTGTTTCCGTACTTCCTGGAGATTTCAACACCTTGCTCCATGCCCGGGGTCCGTCCCACTCACGGTCCGCCCGCCACCCCCAGCCCCACTCCCCGCCCTCTCCGTCCCGCCCCCTCCGCCCTGCTCCCCGCCCTCTGCCCTCCGGCCCGCTCTCACCCTCCAGCCCCTGCCCCGCTCTCCGCCCCCTCGCCCTCGGGGGTCTCACACACTCACCGGCCGGGGTTTGAAGGGAGGCTGGATTTCCAGGTTTCGAACTCGCTCCCAGTCGATCCAACGGAAAAACGAATGTTCCTTAACGTCACGCTGCCCATCCTCACCACAACCCAATCGCTTCAGTGGATTCTTCACCATAAACTGTGAGGGAGAGACAGAGCGAGAGAGAGAGACGGGAGAGAGGGAGAGAGAGACGGAGAGAGAGAGAGAGAGAGAGAGGGAGAGAGAGAGAGAGAGGGAGAGAGAGAGAGAGAGGAGAGAGAGAGAGAGAGAGAGAGAGAGAGAGAGAGACAGAGAGAGAGAGACGGAGAGAGAGACGGAGAGGGAGAGAGAGAGAGAGGGAGAGGGAGGGAGAGAGAGGGAGAGAGAGGGAGAGAGAGGGAGAGACAGAGGGAGAGAGAGACGGAGAGAGAGAGAGAGACGGAGAAAGAGAGAGAGACGGAGAGAGAGAGACGAGAGAGAGAGAGAGACGGAGAGAGAGAGAGAGAGACGGAGAGAGAGAGAGACGGAGAGAGAGAGACGGAGAGAGAGAGAGAGACGGAGAGAGAGAGACGGAGAGAGAGAGAGAGACGGAGAGGGAGAGAGAGACGGAGAGAGAGAGAGACGGAGAGAGAGAGAGATGGAGAGAGAGAGAGACGGAGAGAGAGAGAGACGGAGAGAGAGAGAGACAGAGAGAGAGAGACATGGAAAAGTGATGTTACTCAGACCAGCATTTCCAATCTGGTCACCTGACACCTCCCGCGTCTGTGCTGAGGGAGTGCCGCACTGTCAGAGGGTCAGTGCTGAGGGAGTGCCGCACTGTCAGAGGGTCAGTGCTGAGGGAGTGCCGCACTGTCAGAGGGTCAGTGCTGAGGAAGTGCTGCACTGTCAGAGGGTCAGTGCTGAGGGAGTGCCGCACTGTCAGAGGGTCAGTACTGAGGGAGTGCCGCACTGTCAGAGGGTCAGTGCTGAGGGAGTGCCGCACTGTCAGAGGGTCAGTGCTGAGGGAGTGCCGCACTGTCAGAGGGTCAGTACTGAGGGAGTGCCGCACTGTCAGAGGGTCAGTACTGAGGGAGTGCCGCACTGTCAGTGGGTCAGTACTGAGGGAGTGCCGCACTGTCAGAGGGTCAGTGCTGAGGGAGTGCTGCACTGTCAGAGGGTCAGTACTGAGGGAGTGCCGCACTGTCAGAGGGTCAGTACTGAGGGAGTGCCGCACTGTCAGAGGGTCAGTACTGAGGGAGTGCCGCACTGTCAGAGGGTCAGTACTGAGGGAGTGCCGCACTGTCAGAGGGTCAGTGCTGAGGGAGTGCCGCACTGTCAGAGGGTCAGTGCTGAGGGAGTGCCGCACTGTCAGAGGGTCAGTACTGAGGGAGTGCCGCACTGTCAGAGGGTCAGTGCTGAGGGAGTGCCGCACTGTCAGAGGGTCAGTACTGAGGGAGTGCCGCACTGTCAGAGGGTCAGTACTGAGGGAGTGCCGCACTGTCAGAGGGTCAGTGCTGAGGGAGTGCCGCACTGTCAGAGGGTCAGTACTGAGGGAGTGCCGCACTGTTAGAGGGTCAGTACTGAGGGAGTGCCGCACTGTCAGAGGGTCAGTGCTGAGGGAGTGCCGCACTGTTAGAGGGTCAGTACTGAGGGAGTGCCGCACTGTCAGAGGGTCAGTACTGAGGGAGTGCCGCACTGTTAGAGGGTCAGTACTGAGGGAGTGCCGCACTGTCAGAGGGTCAGTACTGAGGGAGTGCCGCACTGTCAGAGGGTCAGTGCTGAGGGAGTGCCGCACTGTCAGAGGGTCAGTGCTGAGGGAGTGCCGCACTGTCAGAGGGTCAGTACTGAGGGAGTGCCGCACTGTCAGAGGGTCAGTACTGAGGGAGTGCCGCACTGTCAGTGGGTCAGTACTGAGGGAGTGCCGCACTGTCAGAGGGTCAGTGCTGAGGGAGTGCTGCACTGTCAGAGGGTCAGTACTGAGGGAGTGCCGCACTGTCAGAGGGTCAGTACTGAGGGAGTGCCGCACTGTCAGAGGGTCAGTACTGAGGGAGTGCCGCACTGTCAGAGGGTCAGTACTGAGGGAGTGCCGCACTGTCAGAGGGTCAGTGCTGAGGGAGTGCCGCACTGTCAGAGGGTCAGTGCTGAGGGAGTGCCGCACTGTCAGAGGGTCAGTACTGAGGGAGTGCCGCACTGTCAGAGGGTCAGTGCTGAGGGAGTGCCGCACTGTCAGAGGGTCAGTACTGAGGGAGTGCCGCACTGTCAGAGGGTCAGTACTGAGGGAGTGCCGCACTGTCAGAGGGTCAGTGCTGAGGGAGTGCCGCACTGTCAGAGGGTCAGTACTGAGGGAGTGCCGCACTGTTAGAGGGTCAGTACTGAGGGAGTGCCGCACTGTCAGAGGGTCAGTGCTGAGGGAGTGCCGCACTGTTAGAGGGTCAGTACTGAGGGAGTGCCGCACTGTCAGAGGGTCAGTGCTGAGGGAGTGCCGCACTGTCAGAGGGTCAGTACTGAGGGAGTGCCGCACTGTCAGAGGGTCAGTGCTGAGGGAGTGCCGCACTGTTAGAGGGTCAGTACTGAGGGAGTGCCGCACTGTCAGAGGGTCAGTACTGAGGGAGTGCCGCACTGTCAGAGGGTCAGTACTGAGGGAGTGCCGCACTGTTAGAGGGTCAGTGCTGAGGGAGTGCTGCACTGTCAGAGGGTCAGTACTGAGGGAGTGCCGCACTGTTAGAGGGTCAGTACTGAGGGAGTGCCGCACTGTCAGAGGGTCAGTACTGAGGGAGTGCCGCACTGTCAGAGGGCTAGTATTTCTCCAGTTGCCCCTTTGGAAAGTTCCTGTTGAATCTGCTTCCGCCGCCCTTTCAGGCAGCACCTTCCAGATCACAACAACTCGCTGCGTCCACAATAAACATTCCCTCACCCCCCCCCCTCACCCCCTCTGTTTCTTTTCCCGATCGCCTTCAATCTGTGTCCCCCTTTGGTCCCCGACCCTCCTGTCGCTGGGAACAGTTTCTCCTTATCGACCCCCATCACAAACCCCCTTCCCCGATTCGGAACGCCTCGATTCAATCTCCCCCTTAACCTTCTCCGCTCAAAGGAGAACGGCTCCTCCACCTGCTCCCGCCACCAGCACACCCAGTCTCTCCCAGCCTCTCTCCGCGTGATCGAAGGAACCTTGTGGACCTCGATATAAGCTGTGGAGTGAGATGAAGAATCCTTTACCCCTTTACAGGCAGATACAGCCTCGCGGGATAGAGTCCTCGGGTACGACACATTCTGTTCCATAATCGACTCGAATAATTCATCCTCATCCTCACCATCGTAGGGGGGCTGCAAAGAGGAACACATCAATATTTTAGCAAGTTTAAAGTACGATATTCAGAGGTAGATGTATATACTCGAGGATTTGAGCTCCATAATCCAGGCCGACACTTCCCCCGGTGCCAGTACTGAGGGAGTGCCGCACTGTCAGAGGGTCAGTACTGAGGGAGTGCCGCACTGTCAGAGGGTCAGTACTGAGGGAGTGCCGCACTGTCAGAGGGTCAGTGCTGAGGGAGTGCCGCACTGTCAGAGGGTCAGTGCTGAGGGAGTGCTGCACTGTCAGAGGGTCAGTGCTGAGGGAGTGCTGCACTGTCAGGGGGTCAGTACTGAGGGAGTGCCGCAGTGTCAGAGGGTCAGTGCTGAGGGAGTGCCGCACTGTCAGAGGGTCAGTACTGAGGGAGTGCCGCACTGTCAGAGAGTTAGTGCTGAGGGAGTGCCGCACTGTCAGAGGGTCAGTACTGAGGGAGTGCCGCACTGTCAGAGAGTCAGTACTGAGGGAGTGCCGCACTGTCAGAGGGTCAGTACTGAGGGAGTGCCGCACTGTCAGAGGGTCAGTACTGAGGGAGTGCCGCACTGTCAGAGAGTTAGTGCTGAGGGAGTGCCGCACTGTCAGAGGGTCAGTACTGAGGGAGTGCCGCACTGTCAGAGGGTCAGTACTGAGGGAGTGCCGCACTGTGGGAGGGTCAGTACTGAGGGAGTGCCGCACTGTCAGAGGGTCAGTACTGAGGGAGTGCTGCACTGTCAGAGGGTCAGTGCTGAGGGAGTGCCGCACTGTCAGAGGGTCAGTACTGAGGGAGTGCCGCACTGTCAGAGGATCAGTGCTGAGGGAGTGCCGCACTGTCAGAGGGTCAGTACTGAGGGAGTGCCGCACTGTCAGAGGGTCAGTACTGAGGGAGTGCCGCACTGTCAGAGGGTCAGTGCTGAGGGAGTGCCGCACTGTCAGAGGGTCAGTACTGAGGGAGTGCCGCACTGTCAGAGGGTCAGTACTGAGGGAGTGCCGCACTGTCAGAGGGTCAGTACTGAGGGAGTGCCGCACTGTCAGAGGGTCAGTACTGAGGGAGTGCCGCACTGTCAGAGGGTCAGTACTGAGGGAGTGCCGCACTGTCAGAGGGTCAGTACTGAGGGAGTGCTGCACTGTCAGAGGGTCAGTACTGAGGGAGTGCCGCACTGTCAGAGGGTCAGTACTGAGGGAGTGCCACACTGTCAGAGGGTCAGTACTGAGGGAGTGCCGCACTGTCAGAGGGTCAGTACTGAGGGAGTGCCGCACTGTCAGAGGGTCAGTACTGAGGGAGTGCCGCACTGTCAGAGGGTCAGTACTGAGGGAGTGCTGCACTGTCAGAGGGTCAGTACTGAGGGAGTGCCGCACTGTCAGAGGGTCAGTGCTGAGGGAGTGCTGCACTGTCAGTGATGTGGGACTTGGCCTGGAGTCCCGGGGTGGGTTCTGTTGCGGGCGATGTGGGTTTTCTTGCTGAGCTGTCTGTGGGATCTTGCTGTGTGTACAATGGCTGCAGAGCACACTGCGACAGCGAGCCTGCGATTGGCTGCAGGCCTCAGAGAGAGCGCCTGAGGGGGTGTGATCGGCTCTTCAGCAATGAAACATTGTCCTTTCGCAGGGGTGAACATTGCTGTGTTTAACCCTTACCTGTCCGGCCAACATCTCATACAGGAGGACGCCAAAAGCCCACCAATCAACAGACAGCCCGTAAGGTTGGTAAGCAAGAATCTGTAAACAGCAAAAAGCTCCATTTACACTCAGACACCAGGCAGCCTGTCC
>NW_027591166.1:40000-57500 GCF_964213995.1 Mustelus asterias | reverse complement strand
ACACACACACACAGAGCGATATCACACACAGTGATATACACACACACACAGAGCGATATCACACACACTGTGATATATACACACAGAGCGATATCACACACACTGTGATATATACACACAGAGCGATATCACACACACTGTGATATACACACAGAGCGATATCACACACACTGTGATATATACACACAGAGCGATATCACACACACTGTGATATACACACAGAGCGATATCACACACACTGTGATATACACACACACACAGAGCGATATCACACACACTGTGATATACACACACAGAGCGATATCACACACACTGTGATATACACACACACACAGAGCGATATCACACACAGTGATATACACACACACACAGAGCGATATCACACACACTGTGATATATACACACAGAGCGATATCACACACACTGTGATATATACACACAGAGCGATATCACACACACTGTGATATACACACAGAGCGATATCACACACACTGTGATATACACACACACACAGAGCGATATCACACACACTGTGATATACACACACACAGAGCGATATCACACACACTGTGATATACACACACACAGAGCGATATCACACACACTGTGATATACACACACACAGAGCGATATCACACACACTGTGATATACACACACACAGAGGGATATCACACACACTGTGATATACACACACACACAGAGCGATATCACACACAGTGATATACACACACACACAGAGCGATATCACACACACTGTGATATATACACACAGAGCGATATCACACACACTGTGATATATACACACAGAGCGATATCACACACACTGTGATATACACACAGAGCGATATCACACACACTGTGATATACACACACACACAGAGCGATATCACACACACTGTGATATACACACACACAGAGCGATATCACACACACTGTGATATACACACACAGAGCGATATCACACACACTGTGATATACACACACAGAGCGATATCACACACACTGTGATATATACACACAGAGCGATATCACACACACTGTGATATATACACACAGAGCGATATCACACACACTGTGATATACACACACACAGAGCGATATCACACACACTGTGATATATACACACAGAGCGATATCACACACACTGTGATATACACACACACAGAGCGATATCACACACATGTGATATACACACACACACAGAGCGATATCACACACACTGTGATATATACACAGAGGGATATCGCACACACTGTGATATACACACAATGTGATACACACACACAGAGGGATATCACACACACTGTGATATACACACTGAGGGATATCACACACACTGTGATATACACACTGAGGGATATCACACACACTGTGATATATACACACAGAACGATATCACACACACTGATATATACACACAGAGCGATATCACACACACTGTGATATATACACACAGAGCGATATCACACACACTGTGATACACACACAGAGGGATATCACACACACTGTGATATACACACTGAGGGATATCACACACACTGTGATATACACACTGAGGGATATCACACACACTGATATATACACACAGAGCGATATCACACACACTGATATATACACACAGAGCGATATCACACACACTGTGATATACACACACAGAGCGATATCACACACACTGTGATATACACACACACACACAGAGGGATATCACACACACTGTGATATACACACACACACACAGAGGGATATCACACACACTGTGATATACACACACAGAGCGATATCACACACACTGTGATATACACACACACACAGAGGGATATCACACACACTGTGATATACACACACACACAGAGGGATATCACACACACTGTGATATACACACACAGAGCGATATCACACACACTGTGATATATACACACAGAGCGATATCACACACACTGTGATATACACACACAGAGCGATATCAAACACACTGTGATATACACACACAGAGCGATATCACACACACTGTGATATACACACACACAGAGCGATATCACACACAATGTGATACACACACACAGAGGGATATCACACACACTGTGATATACACACACACACAGAGCGATATCACACACACTGTGATATACACACACAGAGCGATATCACACACACTGTGATATACACACACACACAGAGCGATATCACACACAATGTGATACACACACACAGAGGGATATCACACACACTGTGATATATACACACAGAGCGATATCACACACACTGATATACACACACAGAGCGATATCACACACACTGTGATATACACACAGAGCGATATCACACACACTGTGATATACACACACAGAGCGATATCACACACACTGTGATATATACACACAGAGCGATATCACACACACTGTGATATACACACACAGAGCGATATCACACACACTGTGATATATACACACAGTGATATACACACACAGAGCGATATCACACACACTGTGATATATACACACAGAGCAATATCACACACACTGTGATATACACACAGAGCGATATCACACACACTGTGATATACACACACAGAGCGATATCACACACACTGTGATATACACACACAGAGCGATATCACACACAATGTGATACACACACACAGAGGGATATCACACACACTGTGATATACACACACAGAGCGATATCACACACACTGTGATATACACACACAGAGCGGTATCACACACACTGTGATATACACACACAGAGCGATATCACACACACTGTGATATACACACACAGAGCGATATCACACACACTGTGATATACACACACAGAGCGATATCACACACACTGTGATATATACACACAGAGCGATATCACACACACTGTGATACACACACACAGGGATATCACACACACTGTTAAAGACACACACAGAGGGATATCACACACACTGTGATATATACACACAGAGGGATATCACACACAGAGTGATATCACACACACTGTGATATACACACACAGAGGGATATCACACACACTGTGATATACACACACTGTGATATACACACACACACAGAGCGATATCACACACACTGTGATATACACACACTGTGATATACACACACACACAGAGCGGTATCACACACACTGTGATATACACACACAGAGCGATATCACACACACTGTGATATACACACACAGAGCGATATCACACACACTGTGATATACACACACAGAGCGATATCACACACACTGTGATATATACACACAGAGCGATATCACACACACTGTGATACACACACACAGGGATATCACACACACTGTTAAAGACACACACAGAGGGATATCACACACACTGTGATATATACACACAGAGGGATATCACACACAGAGGGATATCACACACAATGTGATACACACACACAGAGGGATATCACACACAGAGGGATATCACACACACTGTGATATACACACACAGAGGGATATCACACACACTGTGATATACACACACTGTGATATACACACACACACAGAGCGATATCACACACACTGTGATATACACACACGGTGATATACACACAATGTGATACACACACAGAGCGATATCACACACACTGTGATATACACACAATGTGATATACACACAATGTGATACACACACAGAGGGATATCACACACACTGTGATATACACAAACAGAGGGATATCACACACACTGTGATATATACACACAGAGGGATATCACACACACTGTGATATATACACACAGAGCGATATCACACACACTGTGATATACACACACAGAGCGATATCACACACACTGTGATACACACACAGAGCGATATCACACACACTGTGATACACACACAGAGGGATATCACACACACTGTGATATACACACACAGAGCGATATCACACACACTGTGATATAAACACACAGAGCGATATCACACACAATGTGATATATACACACAGAGGGATATCACACACACTGTGATATACACACAATGTGATATATACACACACTGTGATATATACACACACTGTGATATCTACACACACTGTGATATCTACACACACTGTGATATATACACACACTGTGATATATACACACAGAGCGATATCACACACACTGTGATATACACACACTGAGGGATATCACACACACTGTGATATACACACACAGAGGGATATCACACACACTGTGATATACACACACACACTGAGGGATATCACACACACTGTGATATACACACAATGTGATATATACACACACTGTGATATATACACACACTGTGATATATACACACACTGTGATATATACACACAGAGCGATATCACACACACTGTGATATACACACACAGAGCGATATCACACACACTGTGATATACACACACTGAGGGATATCACACACACTGATATACACACACACAGAGTGATATCACACACACTGTGATATATACACACTGAGGGATATCACACACACTGTGATATACACACACAGAGCGATATCACACACACTGTGATACACACAGAGCGATATCACACACACTGTGATATACACACACAGAGGGATATCACACACACTGTGATATACACACACAGAGGGATATCACACACACTGTGATATACACACACACACTGAGGGATATCACACACACTGTGATATACACACACAGAGCGATATCACACACACTGTGATATACACACACACACTGAGGGATATCACACACACTGATTCACACACAGAGCGATATCACATACACTGTGATATACACACACAGAGCGATATCACACACACTGTGATATACACACACAGAGCGATATCACACACACAGTGATACACACACAGAGCGATATCACACACACTGTGATATACACACACAGAGCGATATCACACACGCTGTGATATATACACACAGAGGGATATCACACACACTGTGATATATACACACAGAGGGATATCACACACACTGTGATATACACACACAGAGCGATATCACACACACTGTGATATACACACACAGAGCGATATCACACACACAGTGATACACACACAGAGCGATATCACACACACTGTGATATACACACACAGAGCGATATCACACACACTGTGATATATACACACAGAGGGATATCACACACACTGTGATATACACACAATGTGATATACACACACAATGTGATATACACACACTGAGGGATATCACACACACTGTGATATACACACAATGTGATATACACACACAATGTGATATACACACACAGAGCGATATCACACACAGAGGGATATCACACACACTGTGATATACACACACACACAGAGCGATATCACACACACTGTGATATATACACACAGAGCGATATCACACACACTGTGATATATACACACAGAGCGATATCACACACACTGTGATATACACACACACAGAGCGATATCACACACACTGTGATATATACACACAGAGCGATTTCACACACACTGTGATATACACACACACAGCGATATCACACACACTGTGATATATACACACAGAGCGATATCACACACACTGTGATATACACACACAGAGGGATATCACACACACTGTGATATACACACACAGAGCGATATCACACACACTGTGATATACACACACACACAGAGCGATATCACACACACTGTGATATATACACACAGAGCGATATCACACACACTGTGATATATACACACAGAGCGATATCACACACACTGTGATATACACACACACAGAGCGATATCACACACACTGTGATATATACACACAGAGCGATTTCACACACACTGTGATATACACACACACAGCGATATCACACACACTGTGATATATACACACAGAGCGATATCACACACACTGTGATATACACACACAGAGGGATATCACACACACTGTGATATACACACACAGAGCGATATCACACACACTGTGATATACACACTGAGGGATATCACACACACTGTGATAATACACACACAGAGCGATATCACACACACTGTGCTATATACACACTGAGGGATTTCACACACACTGTGATATATACACACAGAGCGATATCACACACACTGTGATACACACACAGAGGGATATCACACACACTGTGATATATACACACTGAGCGATATCACACACACTGTGATATACACACACACAGAGCGATATCACACACACTGTGATATATACACACAGAGCGATATCACACACACTGTGATATGCACACACAGAGGGATATCACACACACTGTGATATATACACACTGAGCGATATCACACACACTGTGATATACACACACACAGAGCGATTTCACACACACTGTGATATACACACACAGAGCGATATCACACACACTGTGATATATACACACAGAGGGATATCACACACTGTGATATATACACACTGAGGGATATCACACACACTGTGATATACACACACAGAGCGATATCACACACACTGTGATATATACACACTGAGCGATATCACACACACTGTGATACACACACAGAGCGATATCACACATACTGTGATATACACACACACAGAGCGATATCACACACACTGTGATATACACACACACACAGAGCGATATCACACACACTGTGATATACACACACAGAGCGATATCACACACACTGTGATATACACAGAGCGATATCACACACAATGTGATATATACACACAGAGCGATATCACACACACTGTGATATACACACACAGAGCGATATCACACACACTGTGATATACACAAAGAACAAAGAACAGTACAGCACAGGAAACAGGCCCTTCGGCCCTCCAAGCCAGTGCCGCTCCTTGGTCCAACTAGACCAATCGTTTGTATCCCTCCATTCCCAGGCTGGTCATGTGACTATTCAGGTAAGTCTTAAACGATGTCAGCGTGTCTGCCTCCACCACCCTACTTGGCAGCGCATTCCAGGCCCCCACCACCCTCTGTGTAAAAAACGCCCCTCTGATATCTGAGTTCTACTTCGCCCCTCTCACCTTGAGCCCGCAACCCCTCGTGATCGTCACCTCCGACCTGGGAAAAAGCTTCCCACTGTTCACCCTATCTATACCCTTCATAATCTTGTACACCTCTATTAGATCTCCCCTCATTCTCCGTCTTTCCAGGGAGAACAACCCCAGTCTACCCAATCTCTCCTCATAGCTAAGACCCTCCATACCAGGCAACATCCTGGTAAACCTTCTCTGCACTCTCTCCAACGCCTCCATGTCCTTCCGGTAGTGCGGCGACCAGAACTGGATGCAGTACTCCAAATGTGGCCTAACCAGCGTTCTATACAGCTGCATCATCAGACTCCAGCTTTTATACTCTATACCCCGTCCTATAAAGGCAAGCATACCATATGCCTTCTTCACCACCTTCTCCACCTGTGTTGCCACCTTCAAGGATTTGTGGACTTGCACACCGAGGTCCCTCTGTGTTTCTATACTCCTGATGACTCTGCCATTTATTGTATAACTCCTCCCTACATTATTTCTTCCAAAATGCATCACTTCGCATTTATCCGGATTAAACTCCATCTGCCACCTCTCCGCCCAATTTTCCAGCCTATCTATATCCTGCTGTATTGCCCGACAATGCTCTTCGCTATCCGCAAGTCCAGCCATCTTCGTGTCATCCGCAAACTTGCTGATTACACCAGTTACACCTTCTTCCAAATCATTTATATATATCACAAATAGCAGAGGTCCCAGTACAGAGCCCTGCGGAACACCACTGGTCACAGACCTCCAGCCGGAAAAAGACCCTTCGACCACTACCCTCTGTCTCCTATGGCCAAGCCAGTTCTCCACCCATCTAGCCACTTCTCCTTGTATCCCATGAGCCTTAACCTTCTTAACCAACCTGCCATGTGGGACTTTGTCAAATGCCTTACTGAAATCCATATAGACGACATCCACGGCCCTTCCTTCATCAACCGTTTTTGTCACTTCCTCAAAAAACTCCACCAAATTTGTAAGGCACGACCTCCCTCTTACAAAACCATGCTGTCTGTCACTAATGAGATTGTTCCCTTCTAAATGCACATACATCCTGTCTCTAAGAATCCTCTCCAACAACTTCCCTACCACGGACGTCAAGCTCACCGGCCTATAATTTCCTGGGTTATCCCTGCTACCCTTCTTAAACAACGGGACCACATTCACTATCCTCCAATCCTCAGGGACCTCACCTGTGTCCAATGAAGAGACAAAGATTTCCGTCAGAGGCCCAGCAATTTCATCTCTTGTCTCCCTGGGCAGTCTAGGATAGATGCCATCAGGCCCTGGGGCTTTGTCAGTTTTAATGTTCCCTAAAAAACCTAACACTTCCTCTCTTGTAATGGAGATTTTCTCTAACGGGTCAACACCTCCCTCCGAGACACTCCCGGTTAACACGCCCCTCTCCTTCGTGAATACCGATGCAAAGTATTCATTTAGGATCTCCCCTATTCCCTTGGGTTCTAAGCATAATTCCCCTCCTTTGTCCCTGAGAGGTCCGATTTTCTCCCTGACAACTCTTTTGTTCCTAACGTATGAATAAAATGCTTTAGGATTCTCCTTAATCCTGTCTGCCAAGAACATCTCGTGACCTCTTTTTGCCCTTCTAACTCCCCGTTTGAGTTCTTTCCTACTCTCTCTGTATTCCTCCAGAGCTCCATCTGTTTTCAGTTGCCTGGACTTAACGTACACCTCCCTTTTCATTTTAATCAGATCCTCAATTTCCCTGGTTATCCACGGCTCTCGAATCCTACCTTTCCTATCTTTCCTTTTTTACACAGAGCGATATCACACACACTGTGATATATACACACAGAGCGATATCACACACACTGTGATATATACACACAGAGCGATATCACACACACTGTGAAACACACACACAGAGCGATATCACACACACTGTGATATACACACACAGAGCGATATCACACACACTGTGATATACACAAAGAACAAAGAACAGTACAGCACAGGAAACAGGCCCTTCGGCCCTCCAAGCCAGTGCCGCTCCTTGGTCCAACTAGACCAATCGTTTGTATCCCTCCATTCCCAGGCTGGTCATGTGACTATTCAGGTAAGTCTTAAACGATGTCAGCGTGTCTGCCTCCACCACCCTACTTGGCAGCGCATTCCAGGCCCCCACCACCCTCTGTGTAAAAAACGCCCCTCTGATATCTGAGTTCTACTTCGCCCCTCTCACCTTGAGCCCGCAACCCCTCGTGATCGTCACCTCCGACCTGGGAAAAAGCTTCCCACTGTTCACCCTATCTATACCCTTCATAATCTTGTACACCTCTATTAGATCTCCCCTCATTCTCCGTCTTTCCAGGGAGAACAACCCCAGTCTACCCAATCTCTCCTCATAGCTAAGACCCTCCATACCAGGCAACATCCTGGTAAACCTTCTCTGCACTCTCTCCAACGCCTCCATGTCCTTCCGGTAGTGCGGCGACCAGAACTGGATGCAGTACTCCAAATGTGGCCTAACCAGCGTTCTATACAGCTGCATCATCAGACTCCAGCTTTTATACTCTATACCCCGTCCTATAAAGGCAAGCATACCATATGCCTTCTTCACCACCTTCTCCACCTGTGTTGCCACCTTCAAGGATTTGTGGACTTGCACACCGAGGTCCCTCTGTGTTTCTATACTCCTGATGACTCTGCCATTTATTGTATAACTCCTCCCTACATTATTTCTTCCAAAATGCATCACTTCGCATTTATCCGGATTAAACTCCATCTGCCACCTCTCCGCCCAATTTTCCAGCCTATCTATATCCTGCTGTATTGCCCGACAATGCTCTTCGCTATCCGCAAGTCCAGCCATCTTCGTGTCATCCGCAAACTTGCTGATTACACCAGTTACACCTTCTTCCAAATCATTTATATATATCACAAATAGCAGAGGTCCCAGTACAGAGCCCTGCGGAACACCACTGGTCACAGACCTCCAGCCGGAAAAAGACCCTTCGACCACTACCCTCTGTCTCCTATGGCCAACACAGTAAGAAGTTTAACAACACCAGGTTAAAGTCCAACAGGTTTATTTGGTAGCAAAAGCCACACAAGCTTTCGAGGCTCTGAGCCCCTTCTTCAGGTGAGTGGGAATTCTGTTCACAAACAGAACTTATAAGACACAGACTCAATTTACATGAATAATGGTTGGAATGCGAATACTTACAACTAATCCAGTCTTTAAGAAACAAAACAATGGGAGTGGAGAGAGCATCAAGACAGGCTAAAAAGATGTGTATTGTCTCCAGACAAGACAGCCAGTGAAACTCTGCAGGTCCACGCAACTGTGGGAGTTACAAATAGTGTGACATAAATTCTGATTCTAGGATCGCATGATAAAGACTCAGGAGGAAAAAAGCAGAAATATTTATGTGAAATAGTGTGACATAAACCCAATATCCCGGTTGAGGCCGTCCTTGTGTGTGCGGAACCTGGCTATCAGTTTCTGCTCAGCGACTCTGCGCTGTCGTGTGTCGCGAAGGCCGCCTTGGAGAACGCTTACCCGAATATCAGAGGCCGAATGCCCGTGACCGCTGAAGTGCTCCCCAACAGGAAGAGAACAGTCTTGCCTGGTGATTGTCGAGCGGTGTTCATTCATCCGTTGTCGCAGCGTCTGCATAGTTTCCCCAATGTACCATGCCTCGGGACATCCTTTCTTGCAGCGTATCAGGTAGACAACGTTGGCCGAGTTGCAAGAGTATGTACCGTGTACCTGGTGGATGGTGTTCTCACGTGAGATGATGGCATCTGTGTCGATGATCCGGCACGTCTTGCAGAGGTTGCTGTGGCAGGGTTGTGTGGTGTCTTGGTCACTGTTCTCTTGAAGGCTGGGTAGTTTGCTGCGGACAATGGTCTGTTTGAGGTTGTGCGGTTGTTTGAAGGCAAGAAGTGGGGGTGTGGGGATGGCCAAGCCAGTTCTCCACCCATCTAGCCACTTCTCCTTGTATCCCATGAGCCTTAACCTTCTTAACCAACCTGCCATGTGGGACTTTGTCAAATGCCTTACTGAAATCCATATAGACGACATCCACGGCCCTTCCTTCATCAACCGTTTTTGTCACTTCCTCAAAAAACTCCACCAAATTTGTAAGGCACGACCTCCCTCTTACAAAACCATGCTGTCTGTCACTAATGAGATTGTTCCCTTCTAAATGCACATACATCCTGTCTCTAAGAATCCTCTCCAACAACTTCCCTACCACGGACGTCAAGCTCACCGGCCTATAATTTCCTGGGTTATCCCTGCTACCCTTCTTAAACAACGGGACCACATTCACTATCCTCCAATCCTCAGGGACCTCACCTGTGTCCAATGAAGAGACAAAGATTTCCGTCAGAGGCCCAGCAATTTCATCTCTTGTCTCCCTGGGCAGTCTAGGATAGATGCCATCAGGCCCTGGGGCTTTGTCAGTTTTAATGTTCCCTAAAAAACCTAACACTTCCTCTCTTGTAATGGAGATTTTCTCTAACGGGTCAACACCTCCCTCCGAGACACTCCCGGTTAACACGCCCCTCTCCTTCGTGAATACCGATGCAAAGTATTCATTTAGGATCTCCCCTATTCCCTTGGGTTCTAAGCATAATTCCCCTCCTTTGTCCCTGAGAGGTCCGATTTTCTCCCTGACAACTCTTTTGTTCCTAACGTATGAATAAAATGCTTTAGGATTCTCCTTAATCCTGTCTGCCAAGAACATCTCGTGACCTCTTTTTGCCCTTCTAACTCCCCGTTTGAGTTCTTTCCTACTCTCTCTGTATTCCTCCAGAGCTCCATCTGTTTTCAGTTGCCTGGACTTAACGTACACCTCCCTTTTCATTTTAATCAGATCCTCAATTTCCCTGGTTATCCACGGCTCTCGAATCCTACCTTTCCTATCTTTCCTTTTTTACACAGAGCGATATCACACACACTGTGATATATACACACAGAGCGATATCACACACACTGTGATATATACACACAGAGCGATATCACACACACTGTGAAACACACACACAGAGCGATATCACACACACTGTGATATATACACACAGAGCGATATCACACACACTGTGATATATATACACTGAGGGATATCACACACACTGTGATATATACACACAGAGCGATATCACACACACTGTGATATACACACACAGGGATATCACACACACTGGGATATCACACACACTGTGATATATACACACAGAGCGATATCACACACACTGTGATAAATACACACTGAGGGATATCACACACACTGTGATATATACACACAGAGCGATATCACACACACTGTGATACACACACACAGAGCGATATCACACACACTGTGATATACACACACAGAGCGATATCACACACACTGTGATATACACAGAGGGATATCACACACACTGTGATATATACACACAGAGCGATATCACACACACTGTAATATATACACACAGAGCGATATCACAAACACTGTGATATATACACACAGAGCGATATCACACTCACTGTGATATACACACAGAGCGATATCACACACACTGTGATATACACACACAGAGCGATATCACACACACTGTGATATATACACACACTGTGATATACACACACAGAGCGATATCACACACACTGTGATATACACACACAGAGCGATATCACACACACTGTGATATACACAGAGGGATATCACACACACTGTGATATATACACACAGAGCGATATCACACACACTGTGATATATACACACAGAGCGATATCACACACACTGTGATATATACACACAGAGCGATATCACACACACTGTGATATACACACAGAGCGATATCACACACACTGTGATATACACACACAGAGCGATATCACACACACTGTGATATATACACACAGAGCGATATCACACACACTGTGATATACACACACAGAGCGATATCACACACACTGTGATATATACACACAGTGATATACACACACAGAGCGATATCACACACACTGTGATACAAACACACAGAGCGATATCACACACACTGTGATATATACACACAGAGCGATATCACACACACTGTGATATACACACACAGAGCGATATCACACACACTGTGATATATACACACAGAGCAATATCACACACACTGTGATATATACACACAGTGATATACACACACAGAGCGATATCACACACACTGTGATACAAACACACAGAGCAATATCACACACACTGTGATATATACACACAGAGCGATATCACACACACTGTGATATATACACAGAGCGATATCACACACACTGTGATATATACACACAGAGCGATATCACACACACTGTGATATATACACACAGAGCGATATCACACACACTGTGATATATACACACAGAGCGATATCACACACACTGTGATATATACACACAGAGCGATATCACACACACTGTGATATACACACAGAGCGATATCACACACACTGTGATATACACACAGAGCGATATCACACACACTGTGATATACACACAGAGCGATATCACACACACTGTGATATATACACACAGAGCGATATCACACACACTGTGATATATACACACAGAGCGATATCACACACACTGTGATATACACACAGAGGGATATCACACACACTGTGATATATACACACAGAGCGATATCACACACACTGTGATATATACACACAGAGCGATATCACACACACTGTGATATATACACACAGAGCGATATCACACACACTGTGATATACACACACAGAGGGATATCACACACACTGTGATATATACACACAGAGCGATATCACACACACTGTGATATATACACACAGAGCGATATCACACACACTGTGATATACACACAGAGCGATATCACACACACTGTGATATACACAGAGCGATATCACACACACTGTGATATATACACACAGAGCGATATCACACACACTGTGATATACACACACAGAGCGATATCACACACACTGTGATATATACACACAGTGATATACACACACAGAGCAATATCACACACACTGTGATATATACACACAGAGCGATATCACACACACTGTGATATATACACACAGAGCGATATCACACACACTGTGATATATACACAGAGCGATATCACACACACTGTGATATATACACACAGAGCGATATCACACACACTGTGATATATACACACAGAGCGATATCACACACACTGTGATATATACACACAGAGCGATATCACACACACTGTGATATATACACACAGAGCGATATCACACACACTGTGATATATACACACAGAGCGATATCACACACACTGAAACATAGAACTCAAACATTCACAATCTGACACACTCCACGTTTCACACAGCCCGACCGTTCAGCCCCTCGAGTCTGTTACACAGGAACAGGAGGAGGCCATTCAGCCCCTCGAGCCTGTTACACAGGAACAGGAGGAGGCCATTCAGCCCCTCGAGCCTGTTACACAGGAACAGGAGGAGGCCATTCAGCCCCTCGAGCCTGTTACACAGGAACAGGAGGAGGCCATTCAGCTCCTCGAGCCTGTTACACAGGAACAGGAGGGGGCCATTCAGCCCCTCGAGCCTGTTACACAGGAACAGGAGGGGGCCATTCAGCCCCTCGAGCCTGTTACACAGGAACAGGAGGAGGCCAATATTCTAGTCTCCGTATCCCGCGGTTAGACCACACTGGGAGCACTGTGCACAGTTCCGGTCTCCCTATCCCTCGGTTAGATCACACTGGGAGCACCGTGCACAGTTCCAGTCTCTGTATCCCTCGGTTAGACCACACTGGGAGCACCGTGCACAGTTCCGGTCTCCGTATCTCTCGGTTCGACCACACTGGGAGCACCGTGCACAGTTCCGGTCTCCGTATCCCTCGGTTAGACCACACTGGGAGAACCGTGCACAGTTCCGGTCTCCGTATCTCTCGGTTAGACCACACTGGGAGCACCGTGCACAGTTCCGGTCTCCGTATCCCTCGGTTAGACCACACTGGGAGCACCGTGCACAGTTCCGGTCTCCGTATCCCTCGGTTAGACCACACTGGGAGCACCGTGCACAGTTCCGGTCTCCGTATCTCTCGGTTAGACCACAGTGGGAGCACCGTGCACAGTTCCGGTCTCCGTATCCCTCGGTTAGACCACACTGGGAGAACCGTGCACAGTTCCGGTCTCCGTATCTCTCGGTTAGACCACACTGGGAGCACCGTGCACAGTTCCGGTCTCCGTATCCCTCGGTTAGACCACACTGGGAGCACCGTGCACAGTTCCGGTCTCCGTATCCCTCGGTTAGACCACACTGGGAGCACTGTGCACAGTTCCGGCCTCCCTATCCCTTGGTTAGACCACACTGGGAGCACCATGCACAGTTCCGGTCTCCGTATCCCTCGGTTAGGCCACACAAACTTACGATAGTTTGAAAGCAGCAGTATAACTGGGTGAGAAAGTGGGGAGGATCCGGCATGCACAGAACCCTCTTTTCAACCAGCGTACATTCCACATCATCATCCTGGATCACCACATCCTTCTTCAGCATCTTAATGGCATAGAGCTCATCTGTGCCTCGGAACTCGGCTAGAACTACCTGCAGGGGTGGGGAGGGAAGGGGGTGAATCACAGAGCCACGTTATCCACTTGAGGACCTGCGGACTATCCACACCCTCCCATTCCCCCGTACCCCTCCCCGCACCCTACACGCAGCCCTGCCCCCAAAGAGCACAGCAAGATCCCACACTACATCTGCATCACCCGGGAGGGGGGGGGAGTCGGTCTGGATAATGGAGCTCAAATCCCAGAGTAGATACATCTACCCCCGACAGTCCGATGGACCATACCTTTCCGAAGCTCCCTTTTCCTAACACCATCAGGAAGTTGAAATCAGAGGGTCCAAAATTGCTGCTGAATTTCGGGATACAGATCCGGTTATCGGTGGGAAGGTACGGCTTCAGGGAGGTTGGACTAAGGTTCGTTTTCTGAGAGAAAGAGACAGAGAGAGAGAGAGGAAAAATGAGCAATTCTCACCCTCCTGTTCAAATCCCTCCCTCGCCCCCTCCCTCCCTATCTCTGTAACCTCCTCCAGTCCCTACAATTCTCACCCTCCTGTTCAAATCCCTCCCTCGCCCCCTCCCTCCCTATCTCTGTAACCTCCTCCAGTCCCTACAATCCTCACCCTCCTGTTCAAATCCCTCCCTCGCCCCCTCCCTCCCTATCCCTGTAACCTCCTCCAGCCCCTACAATTCTCATCCTCCTGTTCAAATCCCTCCCTCGCTCCCTCCCTCCCTATCTCTGTAACCTCCTCCAGCCCCTACAATCCTCATCCTCCTGTTCAAATCCCTCCCTCCCTCCCTATCCCTGTAACCTCCTCCAGCCCCTACAATCCTCACCCTCCTGTTCAAATCCCTCCCTCGCTCCCTCCCTATCTCTGTAACCTCCTCCAGCCCCTACAATTCTCATCCTCCTGTTCAAATCCCTCCCTCGCTCCCTCCCTATCTCTGTAACATCCTCCAGTCCCTACAATCCTCACCCTCCTGTTCAAATCCCTCCCTCCCTCCCTATCTCTGTAACCTCCTCCAGTCCCTACAATCCTCACCCTCCTGTTCAAATCCCTCCCTCGCTCCCTCCCTATCTCTGTAACCTCCTCCAGCCCCGACAATTCTCATCCTCCTGTTCAAATCCCTCCCTCGCTCCCTCCCTCCCTATCTCTGTAACCTCCTCCAGCCCCTACAATCCTCATCCTCCTGTTCAAATCCCTCCCTCCCTCCCTCCCTATCTCTGTAACCTCCTCCAGCCCCTACAATCCTCACCCTCCTGTTCAAATCCCTCCCTCGCTCCCTCCCTATCTCTGTAGCCTCCTCCAGCCCCTACAATTCTCATCCTCCTGTTCAAATCCCTCCCTCCCTCCCTCCCTATCTCTGTAACCTCCTCCAGCCCCTACAATCCTCACCCTCCTGTTCAAATCCCTCCCTCACTCCCTCCCTCCCTATCTCTGTAACCTCCTCCAGCCCCTACAATCCTCATCCTCCTGTTCAAATCCCTCCCTCCCTCCCTATCTCTGTAACCTCCTCCAGCCCCTACAATCCTCACCCTCCTGTTCAAATCCCTCCCTCACTCCCTCCCTCCCTATCTCTGTGACCTCCTCCAGCCCCTACAATTCCCATCCTCCTGTTCAAATGCCTCCCTCCCTCGCTCCCTCCCTATCTCTGTAACCTCCTCCAGCCCCTACAATCCTCACCCTCCTGTTCCAATCCCTCCCTCACTCCCTCGATCCCTGTCCCGAGCGAATCGAGGTGGTTTCCTGGGTGCCGATGGTGGGATGTGAAGTGGTGTGAGTGAGGTCCGGGTTTGTTGAGTGCGGCGGTAGGCTTCCTGGAGGAGCTGTGTTCACGGCGGAAGGGATGGCAGGAAGGAGAGCGGGAGAGATCTGGGAAAAGGTGTGAAGGTCGCGAATTCCAGCTACGAACACGCAGAGCACAGACTGTGAAGAAAGTTATCTCCGATTGCAACGG
>NW_027591166.1:10000-15000 GCF_964213995.1 Mustelus asterias | reverse complement strand
ACAGGTACAGTACGGGGCTAGATACAGAGTAAAGCTCCCTCTACACTGTCTCCATCAAACACTCCCAGGACAGGTACAGCACGGGGTTAGATACAGAGTAAAGCTCCCTCTACACTGTCCCCCATCAAACACTCCCAGGACAGGTACAGTGCGGGGTTAGATACAGAGTAAAGCTCCCTCTACACTGTCCCCATCAAACACTCCCAGGACAGGTACAGTACGGGGCTAGATACAGAGTAAAGCTCCCTCTACACTGTCTCCATCAAACACTCCCAGGACAGGTACAGCGCGGGGTTAGATACAGAGTAAAGCTCCCTCTACACTGTCCCCATCAAACACTCCCAGGACAGGTACAGCACGGGGTTAGATACAGAGTAAAGCTCCCTCTACACTGTCCCCATCAAACACTCCCAGGACAGGTACAGTACGGGGTTAGATACAGAGTAAAGCTCCCTCTACACTGTCCCCCATCAAACACTCCCAGGACAGGTACAGCGCGGGGTTAGATACAGAGTAAAGCTCCCTCTACACTGTCCCCATCAAACACTCCCAGGACAGGTACAGTACGGGGCTAGATACAGAGTAAAGCTCCCTCTACACTGTCTCCATCAAACACTCCCAGGACAGGTACAGCGCGGGGTTAGATACAGAGTAAAGCTCCCTCTACACTGTCCCCATCAAACACTCCCAGGACAGGTACAGCACGGGGTTAGATACAGAGTGACGCTCCCTCTACACTGTCCCCATCAAACACTCCCAGGACAGGTACAGCACGGGGTTAGATACAGAGCAAAGCTCCCTCTGCACTGTCCCCATCAAACACTCCCAGGACAGGTACAGCACGGGGTTAGATACAGAGTAAAGCTCCCTCTACACTGTCCCCCATCAAACACTCCCAGGACAGGTACAGCGCGGGGTTAGATACAGAGTAAAGCTCCCTCTACACTGTCCCCCATCAAACACTCCCAGGACAGGTACAGCACGGGGTTAGATACAGAGTGACGCTCCCTCTACACTGTCCCCATCAAACACTCCCAGGACAGGTACAGCACGGGGTTAGATACAGAGTAAAGCTCCCTCTACACTGTCCCCATCAAACACTCCCAGGACAGGTACAGCGTGGGGCTAGATACAGAGTAAAGCTCCCTCGACACTGTCTCCATCAAACACTCCCAGGACAGGTACAACACGGGGTTAGATACAGAGTAAAGCTCCCTCTACACTGTCCCCATCAAACACTCCCAGGACAGGTACAGCACGGGGTTAGATACAGAGTAAAGCTCCCTCTACACTGTCCCCATCAAACACTCCCAGGACAGGTACAGCACGGGGTTAGATACAGAGTAAAGCTCCCTCTACACTGTCCCCATCAAACACACCCAGGACAGGTACAGCACGGGGTTAGATACAGAGTAAAGCTCCCTCGACACTGTCCCCCAACAAACACTCCCAGGACAGGTACAGCACGGGGTTAGATACAGAGTAAAGCTCCCTCTACACTGTCCCCCATCAAACACTCCCAGGACAGGTACAGCACGGGGTCAGATACAGAGTAAAGCTCCCTCTACACTGTCCCCCATCAAACACTCCCAGGACAGGTACAGCACGGGGTTAGATACAGAGTAAAGCTCCCTCTACACTGTCCCCATCAAACACTCCCAGGACAGGGACAGCATGGGGTTAGATACAGAGTGACGCTCCCTCTACACTGTCCCCCATCAAACACTCCCAGGACAGGTACAGCATGGGGTTAGATACAGAGTGACGCTCCCTCTACACTGTCCCCATCAAACACTCCCAGGACAGGTACAGCATGGGGTTAGATACAGAGTGACGCTCCCTCTACACTGTCCCCCATCAAACACTCCCAGGATAGGTACAGCACGGGGTTAGATACAGAGTAAAGCTCCCTCAACACTGTCCCCATCAAACACTCCCAGGACAGGTACAGCACGGGGTTAGATACAGAGTAAAGCTCCCTCTACACTGTCCCCATCAAACACTCCCAGGACAGGTACAGCACGGGGTTAGATACAGAGTAAAGCTCCCTCTACACTGTCCCCCATCAAACACTCCCAGGACAGGGACAGCACGGGGTTAGATACAGAGTAAAGCTCCCTCTACACTGTCCCCCATCAAACACTCCCAGGACAGGGACAGCACGGGGTTAGATACAGAGTGACGCTCCCTCTACACTTACCATTGGGTGGTTTTGCTGGTGGGCTGATGGGGGTGGTTGATGATGGTGATGCGGGTGTGAAATGACCTGGAAATAAAACAAAGAACAGTACCGCACAGGAAACAGGCCCTTCGGCCCTCCAAGCCTGTGCCGCTCCTTGGTCCAACTCGACCAATCGTTTGTATCCCTCCATTCCCAGGCTGCTCATGTGACTATCCAGGTAAGTCTTAAACGATGTCAGCGTGCCTGCCTCCACCTCCCTACTTGGCAGCGCATTCCAGGCCCCCACCACCCTCTGTGTAAAAAACGTCCCTCTGATATCTGAGTTCTACTTCGCCCCTCTCACCTTGAGCCCGTGACCCCTCGTGATCGTCACCTCCGACCTGGGAAAAAGCTTCCCACTGTTCACCCTATCTATACCCTTCATAATCTTGTACACCTCTATTAGAACTCCCCTCATTCTCCGTCTTTCCAGGGAGAACAACCCCAGTTTACCCAATCTCTCCTCATAGCTAAGACCCTCCATACCAGGCAACATCCTGGTAAACCTTCTCTGCACTCTCTCCAATCCCTCCACGTCCTTCTGGTAGTGCGGCGACCAGAACTGGACGCAGTACTCCAAATGTGGCCTAACCAGCGTTCTATACAGCTGCATCATCAGACTCCAGCTTTTATACTCTATTCCCCGTCCTATAAAGGCAAGCATACCATATGCCTTCTTCACCACCTTCTCCACCTGTGCTGCCACCTTCAAGGATTTGTGGACTTGCTCACCTAGGTCCCTCTGTGTTTCTATACTCCTGATGACTCTGCCATTTATTGTATAACTCCTCCCTACATTAGTTCTTCCAAAATGCATCACTTCGCATTTATCCGGATTAAATTCCATCTGCCACCTCTCCGCCCAATTTTCCAGCCTATCTATATCCTGCTGTATTGCCCGACAATGCTCTTCGCTATCCGCAAGTCCAGCCATCTTCGTGTCATCCGCAAACCTGCTGATTACACCAGTTACACCTTCTTCCAAATCATTTATATATATCACAAATAGCAGAGGTCCCAGTACAGAGCCCTGCGGAACACCACTGGTCACAGACCTCCAACCGGAAAAAGACCCTTCGACCACTACCCTCTGTCTCCTATGGCCAAGCCAGTTCTCCACCCATCTAGCCACTTCTCCTTGTATCCCATGAGCCTTAACCTTCTTAACCAACCTGCCATGTGGGACTTTGTCAAATGCCTTACTGAAATCCATATCGACGACATCCACGGCCCTTCCTTCATCAACCATTTTTGTTACTTCCTCAAAAAACTCCACCAAATTTGTAAGGCACGACCTCCCTCTTACAAAACCATGCTGTCTGTCACTAATGAGTTTATTCCGTTCTAAATGCACATACATCCTATCTCTAAGAATCCTCTCCAACAACTTCCCTACCACGGACATCAAGCTCACTGGCCTATAATTACCCGGGTTATCCCTGCTACCCTTCTTAAACAACGGGACCACATTCGCTATCCTCCAATCCTCAGGGACCTCACCCGTGTCCAAAGAAGCGACAAAGATTTCCGTCAGAGGCCCAGCAATTTCATCTGTCGTCTCCCTGAGCAGTCGAGGATAGATGCCATCAGGCCCTGGGGCTTTGTCAGTTTTAATGTTCCCTAAAAAACCTAACACTTCCTCCCTTGTAATGGAGATTTTCTCTAACGGGTCAACACCTCCCTCCGAGACACTCCCGGTTAACACGCCCCTCTCCTTCGTGAATACCGATGCAAAGTATTCATTTAGGATCTCCCCTATTCCCTTGGGTTCTAAGCATAATTCCCCTCCTTTCTCCCTGAGAGGTCCGACTTTTTCCCTGACAACTCTTTTGTTCCTAACATATGAATAAAATGCCTTAGGATTCTCCTTAATCCTGCCTGCCAAGAACATCTCGTGCCCTCTTTTTGCCCTTCTAACTCCCCGTTTGAGATCTTTCCTACTCTCTCTGTATTCCTCCAGAGCTCCATCTGTTTTCAGTTGCCTGGACTTAACGTACGCCTCCCTTTTCATTTTAATCAGACCCTCAATTTCCCTGGTTATCCACGGCTCTCGAATCCTACCTTTCCTAACTTTCCTTTTTACAGGCACATGCCTATCCTGCAGCCTTATCAATAGTTCCTTAAAAGACTCCCACATGCCAGACGCGGACTTACCCTCGAACATCCTCTCCCAATCAACATCCACCAATTCCTGCCTAATCCGGCTATAGTCAGCCTTCCCCCAACTTAGCACCCTGCCCGTAGGACAGCACTCATCCTTGTCCATTACTATCCTAAAGTTAACAGAGTTGTGGTCACTATTTGCCACATGTTCCCCTACCGAAACTTTGACGACCTGACCGGGCTCATTTCCCAGAACTAGGTCCAGTATAGCCCCCTCTCTAGTCGGGCTACCTACATACTGTTCCAAAGAACCTTCCAGTACGCATTTTACAAATTACTCCCCGTCCGGACCCCCAGCTCTAAGCACTTTCCAGTCTGTGCCAGGGAAATTAAAGTCCCCCACTACAACAACCCTATGTTTTCTGCACCTATCCAGAATCTCCTGACATATCCTTTCCTCCACTTCCCGTGGGCTGTTGGGTGGTCTGTAGTACACCCCCAGCATAGTGACTGCACCCTTCCTGTTTCTGAGTTCCACCCACAGCGACTCAGTACATGACCCCTCTAGGTTGTCTACCCTCTGCACCGCGGTAATATGCTCCTTAACTAATATCGCTACTCCCCCACCTTTTTTAGCCCTTCCTCTGTCTCGCCTAAAACACTGATACCCCGGAAT
>NW_027591166.1:2500-5000 GCF_964213995.1 Mustelus asterias | reverse complement strand
TGAGGGAGTGCTGCACTGTCAGAGGGTCAGTACTGAGGGAGTGCCGCACTGTCAGAAGGTCAGTACTGAGGGAGTGCCGCACTGTCAGTGGGTCAGTGCTGAGGGAGTGCCACACTGTCAGAGGGTCAGTGCTGAGGGAGTGCCGCACTGTCAGAGGGTCAGTACTGAGGGAGTGCCGCACTGTCAGAGGGTCAGTACTGAGGGAGTGCCGCACTGTCAGAGGGTCAGTACTGAGGGAGTGCCGCATTGTCAGAGGGTCAGTGCTGAGGGAGTGCTGCACTGTCAGAGGGTCAGTGCTGAGGGAGTGCTGCACTGTCAGAGGGTCAGTGCTGAGGGAGTGCCGCACTGTCAGAGGGTCAGTGCTGAGGGAGTGCTGCACTGTCAGAGGGTCAGTACTGAGGGAGTGCCGCACTGTCAGAGGGTCAGTGCTGAGGGAGTGCCGCACTGTCAGAGGGTCAGTGCTGAGGGAGTGCCGCACTGTCAGAGGGTCAGTGCTGAGGGAGTGCCGCACTGTCAGAGGGTCAGTACTGAGGGAGTGCTGCATTGTCAGAGGGTCAGTGCTGAGGGAGTGCCGCACTGTCAGAGGGTCAGTGCTGAGGGAGTGCCGCACTGTCAGAGGGTCAGTGCTGAGGGAGTGCCGCACTGTCAGAGGGTCAGTACGGAGGGAGTGCCGCACTGTCAGAGGGTCAGTACTGAGGGAGTGCCGCACTGTCAGAGGGTCAGTACTGAGGGAGTGCCGCACTGTCAGAGGGTCAGTGCTGAGGGAGTGCCGCACTGTCAGAGGGTCAGTGCTGAGGGAGTGCCGCACTGTCAGAGGGTCAGTACTGAGGGAGCGCCACACTGTTGGAGGGTCAGTACTGAGGGAGTGCCGCACTGTCAGAGGGTCAGTACTGAGGGAGTGCCACACTGTCAGAGGGTCAGTACTGAGGGAGCGCCGCACTGTTGGAGGGTCAGTACTGAGGGAGTGCCGCACTGTCAGAGGGTCAGTACTGAGGGAGTGCCGCACTGTCAGAGGGTCAGTGCTGAGGGAGTGCCGCATTGTCAGAGGGTCAGTGCTGAGGGAGTGTCGCACTGTCAGAGGGTCAGTACTGAGGGAGTGCTGCACTGTCAGAGGGTCAGTACTGAGGGAGTGCCGCACTGTCAGAGGGTCAGTGCTGAGGGAGTGCCGCACTATCAGAGGGTCAGTACTGAGGGAGTGCCGCACTGTCAGATGGTCAGTACTGAGGGAGTGCCGCACTGTCAGAGGGTCAGTACTAAGGGAGTGCCGCACTGTCAGAGGGTCAGTACTGAGGGAGTGCCGCACTGTCAGAGGGTCAGTGCTGAGGGAGTGCTGCACTGTCAGAGGGTCAGTACTGAGGGAGTGCCGCACTGTCAGAGGGTCAGTACTGAGGGAGTGCCGCACTGTCAGAGGGTCAGTGCTGAGGGAGTGCCGCACTGTCAGAGGGTCAGTGCTGAGGGAGTGCCGCACTGTCAGAGGGTCAGTCCTGAGGGAGTGCCGCACTGTCAGAGGGTCAGTACTGAGGGAGTGCCGCACTGTCACAGGGTCAGTGCTGAGGGAGCGCCGCACTGTCAGAGGGTCAGTATTGAGGGAGCGTCACACTGTCAGAGGGTCAGTGCTGAGGGAGTGCCGCACTGTCACAGGGTCAGTGCTGAGGGAGCGCCGCACTGTCAGAGGGTCAGTATTGAGGGAGCGTCACACTGTCAGAGGGTCAGTACTGAGGGAGTGCCGCACTGTCAGAGGGTCAGTGCTGAGGGAGTGCCGCACTGTCACAGGGTCAGTGCTGAGGGAGTGCCGCACTGTCAGAGGGTCAGTCCTGAGGGAGTGCCGCACTGTCAGAGGGTCAGTACTGAGGGAGTGCCGCACTGTCAGAGGGTCAGTCCTGAGGGAGTGCCGCACTGTCACAGGGTCAGTGCTGAGGGAGCGCCGCACTGTCAGAGGGTCAGTACTGAGGGAGTGCTGCACTGTCAGAGGGTCAGTGCTGAGGGAGTGCCGCACTGTCAGAGGGTCAGTACTGAGGGAGTGCTGCACTGTCAGAGGGTCAGTACTGAGGGAGTGCCGCACTGTCAGAGGGTCAGTGCTGAGGGAGTGCCGCACTGTCAGAGGGTCAGTACTGAGGGAGTGCCGCACTGTCAGAGGGTCAGTACTGAGGGAGTGCCGCACTGTCAGAGTCAGTGCTGAGGGAGTGCCGCACTGTCAGAGGGTCAGTGCTGAGGGAGTGCCGCACTGTCAGAGGGTCAGTACTGAGGGAGCGCCGCACTGTCAGAGTCAGTGCTGAGGGAGTGCCGCACTGTCAGAGGGTCAGTGCTGAGGGAGTGCCGCACTGTCAGAGGGTCAGTGCTGAGGGAGTGCCGCACTGTCAGAGGGTCAGTACTGAGGGAGCGCCGCACTGTCACAGGGTCAGTACTGAGGGAGTGCTGCACTGTCAGAGGGTCAGTGCTGAGGGAGTGCCGCACTGTCAGAGGGTCAGTACTGAGGGAGTGCTGCATTGTCAGAGGGTCA
>NW_027591165.1:62500-107645 GCF_964213995.1 Mustelus asterias | reverse complement strand
AGTGGCAATTTAGCATGGCCAATTCCCCTAACCTGCACATCTTTAAACACTAAGGGGCAATTTAGCACGGCCAATCCACCTAACCTACACATCTTTGGATACTAAGGGGCAATTTAGCATGGCCAATCCACCTAACATACACATCTTTGGATACTAAGTGGCAATTTAGCACGGCCAATCCACCTAACATACACATCTTTGGATACTAAGGGGCAATTTAGCACGGCCAATCCACCTAACATACACATCTTTGGATACTAAGGGGCAATTTAGCATGGCCAATCCACCTAACATACACATCTTTGGATACTAAGGGGCAATTTAGCATGGCCAATCCACCTAATCCGCACATCTTTGGACACTAAGAGGCAATTTAGCACGGCCAATCCACCTAACCTGCACATCTTTGGACACTAAGGGGCAATTTAGCATGGCCAATCCACCTAACCTGCACATCTTTCAGACTGTGGGAGGAAACCGGAGCACCTGGAGGAAACCCACGCAGACACAGGGAGAACGTGCAGACTCCGCACAGACAGTGACCCAAGACCGGGAATCGAACCCGGGTCCCTGGCGCTGTGAAGCAGCAGTGCTAACCACTGTGCCGCCATGCCCCCACTTTGAGGATTTGAGGAAAAACTTTTTTACCCAGAGGTTGGTGAGGGTCTGAAATGCGCTGCCTGGGAGGGTGGTGGAGGCGGGATGTCTCACATCCTTTAAAAAGTACCTGGATGAACACTTGGCACATCATAACATACAGGGCTATGGGCCAAGTGCTGGCAAGTGGGATTAAGTGGGAGCGAGAGTCATAGAGGTTTACAGCATGGAAACAGGCCCTTTGGCCCAACTTGTCCATCCCGCCCCGTTTTTAAAACCCCTCAGCTAATCCCAATTGCCCGGGTCTGGCCCATATCCCTCTATACCCATCGTACCCATGCAACTGTCTAAATGCTTTTTAAAAGACAAAATTGTACCTGCCTCAACTACTGCCTCTGGTAGCTTGTTCCAGACACTCACCACCCTCTGTGTGAAAAGATTGCCCCTCTGCACACTTTTGTATCTCTCCCCTCTCACCTTAAACCTATGCCCTCTAGTCTTCGACTCCCCTCCCTTTGGGAAAAGATAACTATCTAGCTGATCTATGCCCCTCACTATTTTATAGACCTCTATAAGATCACCCCTCAGCCTCCTACGCTCCAGAGAAAAAAGTCCCAGTCTATCCAGCCTCTCCTTATAACTCAAACCATCAAGTCCCGGTAGCATCCGAGTAAATCTTTTCTGCACTCTTTCTAGTTTAATAATATCCTTTCTATAATAGGGTGACCAGAACTGTACACAGTATTCCAAGTGTGGCCTTACCAATGTCTTGTACAACTTCAACAAGACGTCCCAACTCCTGTATTCAATGTTCTGACCAATGAAACCAAGCGTGCCGAATGCCTTCTTCACCACTCTGTCCACCTGTGACTCCACTTTCAAGGAGCTATGAACCTGTACCCCTAGATCTCTTTGTTCTGTAACTCTCCCCAACGCCCTACCATTAACTGAGTAAGTTCTAGAAATCATAGGAATCTTAGAAACCCTATAGCACAGAAAGAGGCCATTCGGCCCATCGAGAGTGCACCGACCACAATCCCACCCAGGCCCTACCCCCATATCCCTACATATTTTACCCACTAATCCATCTAACCTATGGCATCTCAGGACACTAAGGGCAATTTTAGCATGGCCAATCCACCTAACCCGCACATCTTTGGACTGTGGGAGGAAACTGGAGCACCCGGAGGAAACCCACGCAGACACGGGGAGAATGTGCAAACTCCACACAGACAGTGACCCAAGCCGGGAATCGAACCCGGGTCCCTGGAGTTGTGAAGCAGCAGTGCTAACCACTGTGCTACCGTGCTGCCCTGGTTCAACCTACCAAAATGCATCACCTCGTATTTGTCTAAATTAAACTCCATCTGCCATTCGTCAGCCCACTGGCCCAATTGATCAAGATCCCGTTGCAATTGGAGATAACCTTCTTCACTGTCCACTCTGCCACCAATCTTGGTGTCATCTGCAAACTTACTAACCATGCCTCCTATATTCTCATCCAAATCATTAATATAAAGGACAAATAACAGTGGGCCCAGCACTGATCCCAGAGGCACTCCGCTGGTCACAGGCCTCCAGTTTGAAAAACAACCCTCTGCAACCACCCTCTGGCTTCTGTCAAGAAGCCAATTTTGTATTATAGGAAGGATGTGGAGGGGGTGCAGAGGAGATTCACCAGGATGCTGCCTGGGATGGAACATTTAAGTTATGAAGAGAGGTTGGATCGTCTTGGGCTGTTTTCTGTGGAGCAGAGAAGATTGAGGGGCGACCTGATCGAGGTGTATAAGATTATGAGGGGCATGGACAGGGTGGATAGGGAGCAGCTGTTCCCCTTAGTTGAAGGGTCAGTTACGAGGGGACACAAGTTAAAAGTGAGTGGTGGGAGCTTTAGGGGGGATTTGAGGAAAACCTTTTTTACCCAGAGGTTGGTGAGGGTCTGGAATGCGCTGCCTGGGAGGGTGGTGGAGGCGGGATGTCTCACATCCTTTAAAAAGTACCTGGATGAGCACTTGGCGCGTCATAACATACAGGGCTATGGGCCAAGTGCTGGCAAGCGGGGTTAGGTTGAAGTTCAGGTGTTTCTAATGCAGACTCGATGGGCCGAAGGGCCTCTTGTGCACTGTCGGATTTTGTGATTCTACCCCGGGCTCTGGTGTTAACCTGCTCACTTTGGGAAACCTCCTTTTTAGTTGCCTAAATGTTTGACACATCCGGCCCAGTAACCATGGCGTCCGAACATGAACAAGAGGTGGCCTTAATCTTGAAGGAGATGCCAGGAAACGCAACCAGCCAACTGGGAGAGGTTTACAAGAAAACTTAACGATGCAATGTGCATTGAGGCCTAAGAATTTGGAACACATAAAGCTTCAGAGAATTTTTTTAAAATATAAATTTACCAAGGGAAGGTCTTTCATAGCCAAGTTACGGTGAAGTGTGAAGGAATTTTGTAATTATTTCATTGGAACGTCTGGTTCTGCCTCGATCTAAGATTCCAATTGCCTGTGCTTGAATCTGTTCCTGTTTCGAATCATAGAATCCCTACACTGCAGAAGGAGGCCATTTGGCCCATCCAGCCTGAGCCAACTCTCCGAAAGATCGACCTACCCAGACACCTCCCCTCCATCCTATTCAAGTAATGTAGGCATCGCTCCCATGGGGGAGTGGGGGAGAATGTGGGACTTGCTCCCACGGGGGAGTGGGGGAGAATGTGGGACTCGCTCCCCACAGGGAGTGGGGGAGAATGTGGGACTTGCTCCCACGGGGGAGTGGGGGAGAATGTGGGACTCGCTCCCACAGGGGAGTGGGGGAGAATGTGGGACTCGCTCCCATGGGGGGAGTGGGGAGAATGTGGGACTCGCTCCCACAGGGAGTGGGGAGAATGTGGGACTCGCTCCCATGGGGGGAGTGGGGAGAATGTGGGACTCGCTCCCCACAGGGGAAGTGGGGGGAGAATGTGGGACTCGCTCCCATGGGGGAGTGGGGGAGAATGTGGGACTCGCTCCCACGAGGGTGGGGGAGTGGGGGAGAATGTGGGACTCGCTCCCACGGGGGGAGTGGGGGAGAATGTGGGACTCGCTCCCACGGGGGGAGTGGGGGGAGAATGTGGGACTCGCTCCCATGGGGGAGTAGGGAGAATGTGGGACTCGCTCCCCACAGGGAGTGGGGGAGAATGTGGGACTCGCTCCCATGGGGGAGTGGGGGAGAATGTGGGACTCGCTCCCACGGGGGAGTGGGGGAGAATGTGGGACTCGCTCCCACGGGGGAGTGGGGGAGAATGTGGGACTCGCTCCCACGGGGGAGTGGGGGAGAATGTGGGACTCGCTCCCCACAGGGAGTGGGGAGAATGTGGGACTCACTCCCATGGGGGAATGGGGGGAGAATGTGGGACTCACTCCCATGGGGGAGTGGGGGGAGAATGTGGGACTCACTCCCACGGGGGAGTGGGGGAGAATGTGGGACTTGCTGTCACGGGGTCTAATCCAGGATTAATCCATTTGCTGTAATCCTGTCTGATCCAAGAGTTTGTATGATGTCGGGGGGGGGGGGTAGCACGGGGAGGATTAGCAGGGTAATTGCATGGGGTTGCGGGGGTAGGGCCTGGGTGGGATTGTGGTCGGTGCAGACTCGATGGGCCGAATGGCCTCCTTCTGCACTGTAGGGATTCTATGACTCTACGATCCGCATTCTGTGTCTGTGACTGGAATTAATCAACTCGTGATCCCAAGGTTTGACATTTCCATTTACTGGACCTTTATCGAAGACAGAAATGTCTTTGTGTCCTGAATAACTTATCTTTTGTTTCATTTTCCATCTCCCCACCCTCTTTTCCCCTGGAATTTAAAGATATTCCGAAGAGAAGTTGGTTTATAATGAAGGATTATGTCCATCGCTTGACGGAGATTTCCCTCCTAACAGAAGGGGTGGCACAGTGGGTTAGCACTGCAGCCTCACAGCGCCAGGGACCCAGGTTCAATTCCCGGCTTGGGTCACTGTCTGTGTGGAGTCTGCCCGTTCTCCCCGTGTCTGCGTGGGTTTCCTCCGGGTGCTCCGGTTTCCTCCCACAGTACAAAGATGTGCAGGTTAGGTGGATTGGCCGTGCTAAATTGCCCCTTAGTGTCCAAAGATGCACAGGTGAGGTGGAATGGCCATGCTAGATTGCCCCTTAGTGTCAGGGGGATTAGCAGGGTAAATATGTGGGGTTATGGGAATAGTGCCTGGGTGGGATTGTGGTCGGTGCAGACTCGATGGGCCAAATAGCCTCCTTCTGCACTGTAGGGATTCTATGTTTCTATGAGTCCTTGGCAGAGTCACAGTCGCATCGTCTATGAGACGACCCCTTGCTAACTCTCCCTCTGTCCACTTCTCAATGTGTCTGCCAAGTGTGTACAATTCTGGTCGTCACCCTACCAGAAGGATGTGGGGGTTTGGAGAGGGTACAGAAGAGGTTTACCAGGATGTTGCCTGGTCTGGAGGGTGTTCGCTATGAGGAGAGGTTGGAGAAACTCGGTTTGTTCTCACTGGAACACCGGAGGTTGAGGGGGTGACCTGATAGAGGTTTACAAGATTATGAGGGGCACGGACAGAGTGGATAGTCAGAAGCTCTTTCCCCAGGGTGGAAGAGTCGAGTACACGGGGACATAGGTTTAAGGTGCGTGGGGAAAAGTTTAGAGGAGATGTGCGAGGTAAGTTTTTTTACACAGAGGATGGTGAATGTCTGGAACGCGCTGCCCGGGGAGGGGGTGGGAGCGGGTACGATAGCGGCATTTAAGGGGCAACTAGACGGATACATGAATAGGATGGGAATGGGAGGATACGGACTCTGTAAGTGCGAACGGTTTTAGTTTAGGCATCATGATCGGCACAGGCTTGGAGGGCCGAAGGGCCTGTTCCTGTGCTGGAGTGTCCTTTGTTCTTTCCCCCCACTAACTCACACTGCCCCTTCTCCATCACTTACCCCACTGGAATTCTGGCTCATTTTCCCCGTTCTAACTGTATCAGTTCACTCACCCGCAATGGGAGTTGTCCCGTAAGAACTAGGAGCAGGAGTCGGCCATCTGGCCCCTCAAGCCTGCTCCGCCATTCAATAAGATCATGGCTGATCTTTTTGTGGACTCAGCTCCACTTACCCGCCCGCTCACCATAACCCTTAATTCCTTTACTGTTCAAAAATGTCTCTATCCTTGCCTTAAAAACATTCAATGAGGTAGCCTCAACTGGGCAGGGAATTCCACAGATTCACAACCCTTTGCGTGAAGATGTTCCTCCTCAACTCAATCCCAAATCTGCTCCCCCTTATTTTGAGGCCATGCCCCCGAGTTCTAGTTTCACCCGCCAGTGGAAACAACTTCCCTGCTTCTATCTTATCTATTCCCTTCATAATCTTATATGTTTCTATAAGATCTCCCCTCATTCTTCTGAATTCCAATGAGTATAGCTCCAGTCTACTCAGTCTCTCCTCATAAGCCAACCCTCTCAACTCCGGAATCAACCTCGTGAATTTCCTCTGCACTCCCTCCAGTGCCAGTATATCCTTTCTCCAGTAAGTACTGGGTTCGATTCCCGGCTCGGGTGACTGTCTGTGTGGAGTCTGCACATTCTCACCGTGTCTGCGTGGGTTTCCTCCGGGTGCTCCGGTTTCCTCCCACAGTCCAAAGATGTGCGGGTTAGGTGGATTAGCCATGCTAAATTGCCCCTTAGTGTCCAAAGATGAGCAGGTTAGGTAGATTGGCCATGCTAAATTGCCCCTTAGTGTCCAAGGATGTGCAGGTTACATAGAACATAGAACATTACAGCGCAGAACAGGCCTTCGGCCCTCAATGTTGCGCCGACCAGTGGAACCAATCTATTCCAATATCATCCATATGTTTATCCAATGACCATTTAAATGCCCTTAATGTTGGCGAGTCCACTACTGTTGCAGGCAGGGCATTCCACGCCCTTACTACTCTCTGAGTAAAGAACCTACCTCTAACATCTGTCCTATATCTCTCACCCCTCAATTTAAAGCTGTGTCCCCTCGTGCTAGCCAACACCATCCGAGGAAAAAGGCTCTCACTATCCACCCTATCTAATCCTCTGATCATCTTGTATGCCTCTATTGAGTCACCTCTTAACCTTCTTCTCTCTAACAAAAACAAGCCCCTCAGCCTTTCCTCACAAGACCTTCCCACCATACCAGGCAACATCCTCGTAAATCTCCTCTGCACCCTTTCCAATGCTTCCACATCCTTCCTATAATGCGGCGACCAGAACTGTACGCAATACGCCAAGTGCGGCCGCACCAGAGTTTTGTACAGCTGCAACATGACCTCATGGCTCCGAAACTCAATCCCTCTACCAATAAAAGCTAACACACCGTATGCCTTCTTAACAACCCTATCAACCTGGGTGCCAACTTTCAGGGATCTATGCACATGGACATCATAGAACATAGAACAGTACAGCACAGAACAGGCCCTTCAGCCCACGATGTTGTGCCGAGCTTTATCTGAAACCAAGATCAAGCTATCCCACTCCCTATCATCCTGGTGTGCTCCATGTGCCTATCCAATAACCGCTTAAATGTTCCTAAAGTGTCTGACTCCACTATCACTGCAGGCAGTCCATTCCACACCCCAACCACTCTCTGCGTAAAGAACCTACCTCTGATATCCTTCCTATATCTCCCACCATGAACCCTATAGTTATGCCGCCTTGTAATAGCTCCATCCACCCGAGGAAATAGTCTTTGAACGTTCACTCTATCTACCCCCTTCATCATTTTATAAACCTCTATTAAGTCTTCCCTCAACCACCTCCGCTCCAGAGAGAACAGCCCTAGATCCCTCAACCTTTCCTCATAAGACCTACCCTCCAAGACATCAAGATCTCCCTGTTCATCCACACTACCAAGTATCTTACCATTAGCCCAGTACTCTGTAATCCTGTTACTCCTTCCAAAGTGAATCACCTCACACTTTTCCGCATTAAACTCCATTTGCCACCTCTCAGCCCAGCTCTGCAGCTTATCTATGTCCCTCTGTAACCTGGAACAACCTTCCGCACTGTCCACAACTCCACCGACTTTAGTGTCATCCGCAAATTTACTAACCCATCCTTCTACGTCCTCATCCAGGTCATTTATAAAAATGACAAACAGCAGTGGCCCCAAAACAGATCCTTGCGGTACACCACTAGTAACTGAACTCCAGGATGAACATTTCCCATCAACCACCACCCTCTGGCTTCTTACAGCTAGCCAATTCCTGATCCAAACCGCTAAATCACCCTCAAACCCATGCCTCCGTATTTTCTGCAATAGCTTACCGTGGGGAACCTTATCAAACACTTTACTGAAATCCATATACACCACATCAACCGCTTCACCCTCACCCACCTCTTTGGTCACCTTCTCAAAGAACTCAATAAGGTTTGTGAGGCACGACCTACCCTTCACAAAACCGTGCTGACTATCCCTAATCAAATTATTCCTTTCTAGGTGATTATAAATCCTATCTCTTATAATCCTTTCCAATACTTTGCCCACAACAGAAGTAAGGCTCACCGGTCTATAATTACCAGGGTTGTCTCTACTCCCCTTGTTGAACAAGGCGACAACATTTGCTGTCCTCCAGTCTTCTGGCACTATTCCTGTAGACAATGACGACATACAGATCAAAGCCAAAGGCTCTGCAATCTCCTCCAATGCCTCCCAGAGAATCCTAGGATAAATTCCATCCGGCCCAGGGGACTTATCTGTTTTCACACTTTCCAGAATTGCTAACACCTCCTCCTTATGAACCTCAATCCCGTCTAGTCTAATAGCCTGTACCTCAGTATTCTCCTCGACAACATTGTCTTTTTCCTGTGTGAATACTGATGAAAAATATTCATTTAGCATCTCTCCTATCTCTTCGGACTCCACGCACAACTTCCCACTACTGTCCTTGACTGGCCCTAATCGTACCCTCATCATTCTTTTATTCCTGACATACCTATAGAAAGCTTTAGGGTTTTCCTTGATCCTACCTGCCAAAGACTTCTCATGTCCCCTCCTGGCTCTTCTTAGCTCTCTCTTCAGGTCCTTCCTGGCTAACTTGTAACTCTCAAGCGCCCTAACTGAGCCTCCATGTCTCATCTTTACATAAGTCTCCTTCTTCCTCTTCACAAGAGATTCAACTTCTTTAGTAAACCACGGTTCCCTCGCTCGACCACTTCCTCCCTGCCTGACAGGTACATACTTATCAAGGACACGCAGTAGCTGTTCCTTGAACAAGCTCCACATTTCAATTGTGCCCATTCCCTGCAGATTTCTTCCACATCCTATGCATCCTAAATCTCACCTAATCGCATCATAATTTCCTTTCCCCCAGCTATAACACTTGCCCTGCGGTATATACCTATCCCTGTCCATCGCTAAAGTAAACGTAATCGAATTGTGGTCACTATCACCAAAGTGCTCCCCTACCTCCAAATCTAACACCTGGCCTGGTTCATTACCCAGTACCAAATCCAATGTGGCCTCTCCTCTTGTTGGCCTATCTACATACTGTGTCAGGAAACCCTCCTGCACACATTGGGCAAAAACTGACCCATCTAAAGTACTCCTGACACAGGTTAGGTGGATTGGCCATGCTAAATTGTCCCTTAGTGTCCAAAGATGTGTGGATTAGGTGGATTGGCCATGCTAAATTGCCCCTTAGTGCCCAAAGATGTGTAGGTTAGGTGGATTGGCCATGCTAAATTGTCCCTTAGTGTCCAAAGATGTACAGGTTAGGTGGATTGGCCGTGCAAAATTGCCCCTTAGTGTCCAAAGGTGTGCGGGTTAGGTGGATTGGCCATGCTAAATTGTCCCTTAATGTCCAAAGATGTGTGGATTAGGTGGATTGGCTATGCTAAATTGTCCCTTAGTGTCCAAAGGTGTGCGGGTTAGGTGGATTGGCCATGCTAAATTGCCCCTGAGTGTCCAAAGATGTGCAGGTTAGGTGGATTGGCCATGCTAAATTGCCCCTGAGTGTCCAAAGGTGTGCGGGTTAGGTGGATTGGCCATGCTAAATTGCCCCTGAGTGTCCAAAGATGTGCAGGTTAGGTGGATTGGCCATGCTAAATTGTCCCTTAGTGTCCAAAGATGTGCAGGTTAGGTGGATTGGCCATGCTAAATTGTCCCTTAGTGTCCAAAGATGTGTGGATTAGGTGGATTGGCCATGCTAAATTGCCCCTTAGTGTCCAAAGATGTGCGGGTTAGGTGGATTGGCCATGCTAAATTGTCCCTTAGTGTCCAAAGATGTGTGGATTAGGTGGATTGGCTATGCTAAATTGTCCCTTAGTGTCCAAAGGTGTGCGGGTTAGGTGGATTGGCCATGCTAAATTGTCCCTTAGTGTCCAAAGATGTGTGGATTAGGTGGATTGGCTATGCTAAATTGTCCCTTAGTGTCCAAAGGTGTGCGGGTTAGGTGGATTGGCCATGCTAAATTGCCCCTGAGTGTCCAAAGATGTGCAGGTTAGGTGGATTGGCCATGCTAAATTGCCCCTGAGTGTCCAAAGATGTGCGGGTTAGGTGGATTGGCCATGCTAAATTGCCCCTTAGTGTCCAAAGATGTGCAGGTTACAGGGACGGGTGGTGGGGCGGGGAAGGATGGAGGGTGGTGATGGGCCTGTGAAGAACGCTCGATGGGCCAAATGGTCTCCTTCTGCACTGCAGGGATTCTGTGTTTGTATCACTGGCAGACCCCAGATTGTTGCTCTAAACATCTGTAACTTTGAGACAACTCACATTGGCCATTCCCAACATCTGTATCTCTAACAGCTAACAGAGTGGTCACTCCCAACATCTGTATCACTGACAGATACCAGACTGGTTACTCCCAACATCTGTATCACTGACAGATCCCAGACTGGTCACTCCAAACATCTGTATCTCTGACAGATCCCAGACTGGTCACTCCAAACATCTGTATCTCTGACAGATCCCAGACTGGTCACTCCAAACATCTGTATCTCTGACAGATCCCAGACTGGTCACTCCAAACATCTGTATCTCTGACAGATCCCAGACTGGTCACTCCAAACATCTGTATCTCTGACAGATCCCAGACTGGTCACTCCAAACATCTGTATCGCTGACAGATCCCAGACTGGTCACTCCAAACATCTGTATCTCTGACAGATCCCAGACTGGTCACTCCAAACTTCTGTATCTCTGACAGATCCCAGACTGGTCACTCCAAACATCTGTATCTCTGACAGATTCCAGACTGGTCACTCCAAACATCTGTATCACTGACAGATCCCAGACTGGCCACTCCAAACATCTGTATCTCTGACAGATCCCAGACTGGTCACTCCAAACATCTGTATCTCTGACAGATCCCAGACTGGTCACTCCAAACATCTGTATCTCTGACAGATCCCAGACTGGTCACTCCAAACATCTGTATCTCTGACAGATCGCAGACTGGTCACTCCAAACATCTGTATCACTGACAAATCCCAGACTGGTCATTCTCAACATCTGTATCTCTCACAGATGCCAGACTGGTCACTCCCTACATCTGTATCACCGACATGATCAGACTGTCCGTCCCCAATATCTGTGGGACTGGACACTCCTGAGGTCTTTAAATTTTAAAGTTTATTTATTTATTAGTCATAATAGGCTGACATTAACACTGCAATGAAGTTACTGTGAAAATCCCCCAGTCGCCACACTCCGGCGCCTGTTCGGGTTACACTGAGGGAGAATTTAGCACGGCCAATCCACCCTAACCAGCACGTCTTTCAGACTGTGGGAGGAAACCGGAGCACCCGGAGGAAACGCAAGCAGACACGGGGAGAATGTGCAGACTCCACACAGACAGTGACCCGAGCCGGGAATCGAACCCAGGTCCTTGACGCTGTGAGGCAGCAGTGCTAACCACTGTGCCACCCCAACATCTGTGAGAAAAGTCACTCTTGCGATTCCAAACAGCTGTATCACTGACAGGGTAATGGAATTATAACTCCCAACATCTCTAACACTGACAGTTGCTGTGTGGCTTTGTATCTCTCTGTCTCTCTCTCTCTCTCTCTCTGTCTCTCTCTCTGTCTCTCTCACTCTCTGTCCCCCTCTCTCTCAGTCTCTCTCTGTCCCTCTCTCTCTCTCTGTCCCTCTCTCTGTTTCTCTCTCTGTCCCTCTCTCTGTTTCTCTCTCTGTCCCTCTCTCTCTCTCTCTCTGTTTCTCTCTCTCAGTCTCACTCTGTCTCTCTCTCTCTCTGTCCCTCTCTGTCCCTCTCTCTCTCTGTCCCTCTCTCTCTCTGTCCCCCTCTCTCTCTCTGTTTCTCTCTCTCTCTCTCTTTGTCTCTCTCTCTCTGTCTCTCTCTGTCCCTCTCTGTCCCTCTCTCTCTCTGTCCCTCTCTCTCTCTGTTTCTCTCTCTCAGTCTCACTCTCAGTCTCTCTGTCCCTCTCTCTCTCAGTCTCTCTCAGTCTCTCTCTCTCTCTCAGTCTCACTCTCAGTCTCTCTCTCTCTCTCAGTCTCACTCTCTATCTCTCTCTGTTTTTCTCTCTCTCAGTCTCTCTCTCTCTGTTTCTCTCTCTCAGTCTCTCTCTCTCTCTCAGTTTCTCTCTCTCAGTCTCTCTCTCTCTCTCTCTGGGACTCTGACCTTGAACAGTGCAGTCACACTGACAGCACCCTGTATTTTGCATTGACGTGTCTGCAATTTTTTGGGAGCAGGTTTAGAACCAATCCCCAGCCCTCAAGCCCTTTGGATCCAGCCCCAACTCTCTGATAGGTTGCCTGGGTGTCAGTCCTGTGGACCTCGCCCTGTTCTTCAAATGATGCAGCAGCGACTCGGGGGGGGGGAAGAGAGAACTGGATAGAAATTGACAGAAGCAGCAGAGAGTGTGGGAGCAGAGAGAGAGAGTGACAGCCGAGAGTGTGGGAGCAGAGAGAGTGACAGTGGGTAGGACTGACTGTCTGTGCAGAGACTGGCTTAACCCAGAGTCTGTGTACACAGAGAGACAGGTTTAAACCCAGAGTCTGTGTACACAGAGGTGGAGTGTACACAGGCAGACTTATTCCAGGATTTTGTGTACACAGGCAGACTTATTCCAGGATTGTGACTACGCAGGGGACTGGCTTAAACCCAGAGTCTTTTGCCAAACCAGGAGGGAGTGAGTTCGAAACAGCCACCTCAGCCCCGGAGTGAGTGGAATCAGGAAGCCCTCCAGCAGGTGAGTGTCTGGAGGAGATTGCTGCCAACTCTTGGCATGGGACTTAACTGGCTTTGAGAGGCTGGAGAAGGTGTGTGTGTGTCCCACCAGGTATGGGCATTGGGGAGGGAGTTGGAAAGGTGATGGGGCGGCACGGTAGCACAGTGGTTAGCACTGCTGCTTCACAGCTCCAGGGACCTGTGTTCGATTCTCGGCTCGGGTCACTGTCTGTGCGGAGTTTGCACATTCTCCCCGTGTCTGCGTGGGTTTCCTCCGGGTGCTCCAGTTTCCTCCCACAGTCCAAAGATGTGCGGGTTAGGTTGATTGGCCGTGCTAAATTGCCCCTTAGTGTCCCGGGATGCGTAGATTAGAGGGATTAGTGGGTAAATATGAGGGTTAGAGGGATTAGCAGGTAAATATGTAGGGATACGGGGATAGAGCCTGGATGGGATTGTTGTCGGTGCAGAGTCGATGGGCTGAATGGCCTCTTTCTGCACTGTAGGGGTTCTATGGAAGGGTGAAGGGGCATTGGGGAGGGAGTTGGGAGGGTGAAGGGGCATTGGGGAGGGAGTTGGAAGGGTGAAGGGGCATTGGGGAGGGTGTTGGGAGGGTGAAGGGGCATTGGGGAGGGTGTTGGAAGGGCAAAGGGGCATTGGGGAGGGTGTTGGAAGGATAAGGGGGCATTGGGGAGGGAGTTGAGAGGGTGAAGGGGCACTAGGGAGGGTGATGGGGCATTGGGGAGGGAGTTGGGAGGGTGAAGGGGCATTGGGGAGGGAGTTGGGAGGGTGAAGGGGCACTAGGGAGGGAGTTGGGAGGGTGAAGGGGCACTAGGGAGGGAGTTGGGAGGGTGAAGGGGCACTAGGGAGGGAGTTGGGAGGGTGAAGGGGCATTGGGGAGGGAGTTGGGAGGGTGAAGGGGCATTGGGGAGGGAGTTGGAAGAGTGAAGGGGCATTGAGGAGGGAGTTGGGAGGGTGAAGGGGCATTGGGGAGGGAGTTGGGAGGGTGAAGGGGCATTGGGGAGGGAGTTGGGAGGGTAAAGGGGCATTGGGGAGGGAGTTGGAAGAGTGAAGGGGCATTGAGGAGGGAGTTGGGAGGGTGAAGGGGCACTCGGGAGGGAGTTGGGAGGGTGAAGGGGCACTAGGGAGGGAGTTGGGAGGGTGAAGGGGCACTAGGGAGGGAGTTGGGAGGGTGAAGGGGCATTGGGGAGGGAGTTGGAAGGGTGTCGGGGCATTGGGGAGCGAGTTGGGAGGGTGAAGGGGCATTGGGGAGCGAGTTGGGAGGGTGACGGGGCATTGGGGAGGGAGTTGGGAGGGTGAAGGGGCATTGGGGAGGGTGTTGGGAGGGTGAAGGGGCATTGGGGAGGGTGTTGGGAGGGTGAAGGGGCATTGGGGAGGGAGTTGGGAGGGTGAAGGGGCATTGGGGAGGGAGTTGGGAGGGTGAAGGGGCATTGGGGAGGGAGTTGGGAGGGTGAAGGGGCATTGGGGAGGGTGTTGGGAGGGTGAAGGGGCACTAGGGAGGGAGTTGGGAGGGTGAAGGGGCACTGGGGAGGGAGTTGGGAGGGTGACGGGGCATTGGGGAGGGAGTTGGGAGGGTGACGGGGCATTGGGGAGGGAGTTGGGAGGGTGACGGGGCATTGGGGAGAGAGTTGGGAGGGTGAAGGGGCATTGGGGAGGGAGTTGGGAGGGTGAAGGGGCATTGGGGAGGGTGTTGGGTGGGTGAAGGGGCATTGGGGAGGGAGTTGGGAGGGTGATGGGGCACTGGGGAGGGAGTTGGGAGGGTGACGGGGCATTGGGGAGGGAGTTGGGAGGGTGAAGGGGCATTGGGGAGGGAGTTGGGAGGGTGAAGGGGCATTGGGGAGGGAGTTGGGAGGGTGATGGGGCATTGGGGAGGGAGTTGGGAGGGTGAAGGGGCATTGGGGAGGGAGTTGGGAGGGTGAAGGGGCATTGGGGAGGGAGTTGGGAGGGTGAAGGGGCATTGGGGAGGGAGTTGGGAGTGTGAAGGGGCATTGGGGAGGGAGTTGGGAGGGTGAAGGGGCATTGGGGAGGGTGTTGGGAGGGTGAAGGGGCACTAGGGAGGGAGTTGGGAGGGTGAAGGGGCACTAGGGAGGGAGTTGGGAGGGTGAAGGGGCAGTAGGGAGGGAGTTGGGAGGGTGACGGGGCATTGGGGAGGGAGTTGGGAGGGTGACGGGGCACTGGGGAGGGAGTTGGGAGGGTGAAGGGGCATTGGGGAGGGAGTTGGGAGGGTGAAGGGGCATTGGGGAGGGTGTTGGGAGGGTGAAGGGGCATTGGGGAGGGAGTTGGGAGGGTGACTGGGCATTGGGGAGGGAGTTGGGAGGGTGACGGGGCATTGGGGAGGGAGTTGGGAGGGTGAAGGGGCATTGGGGAGGGAGTTGGGAGGGTGAAGGGGCATTGGGGAGGGAGTTGGGAGGGTGAAGGGACATTGGGGAGGGAGTTGGGAGGGTGAAGGGGCATTGGGGCGGGAGTTGGAAGGGTGAAGGGGCATTGGGGAGGGAGTTGGAAGGGTGAAGGGGCATTGGGGAGGGAGCAGCGACTCTGAGAGGGATTGGATGGACGGAATTCACTCCCACAGAAAGTAGTTGAGGCCAAAACGTTGTGTGATTTTAAGAAGTAATTGAATTTCGCTCTTGGGGCAAAAGGGATCGAGGGGGAAGGGGGGGATCAGGATGTTGACTTTGATGATGAGTGAATGGCAGGGCAGGCTGGAAGGGTTGAATGGCCTCCTCCTTGCTTCCAGTTGCTATGTTAAAGTGGACATGGGGTAGGGGGCTGAGAGTGGGAGGGGGGCAGTCCAGTTGGAGGGACTCGGGAGTGAGAGTTGAGTCTTGGCCCTGATGAAGTGTGTGTGGGGGGGGGATGGGGGAACGGAGAGAGAGGAGAACCTGGCATTCAGTTATTAAGAGTCGGACGGTAGTTGACGGTTGGACCTGGTTTCCAGCGATTGGGACGGGGAGGGGGGGGCGGGGAGGGTGAATTGTTTGAAACGTTTGTGAATGATGTGAGGGAACTTGCCCCAGTTGAATATTTGCTCACGCCCTGCCCAGACATGAGCAGAGAGAGCGTGCTTCCTCTACAAATATCATTCATTTTGTATGAAGCAGAACACTTTGTCTCTCGCTGTGTGTGGGTGTGTGTGTGTGTGTGTGTGTGGGTGTGGGTGTGTGTGTTCGTGTTCTGCCCACTTTCTGTCCCACGGCTCGGGTCACTGTCTGTGTGGAGTTTGCACGTTCTCCCCGTGTCTGCGTGGGTTTCCTCCGGGTGCTCCGGTTTCCTCCCACAGTCCGAAAGACGTGCAGGTTAGGGTGGATTGTCCATGCTGAATTCTCCCTCAGTGTTACCCGAACAGGCACCGGAGTGTGGCGACTAGGGGGATTTGCCCGGTAACTCCATTGCGGTGTTAATGTAAGCCGACTTGTGACACAAATAAATAAACTTTAAAGCACCAACACTCCCCATCCTCGGATCCTCTCTCTGTTTCTGTCTCTCCCTTTGTGAACCTAGGGAGGGAGTTGGGAGGGTGAAGGGGCATTAGGGAGGGAGTTGGAAGGGTGAAGGAGCATTGGGGAGGGAGTTGGGAGGGTGAAGGAGCATTGGGGAGGGAGTTGGGAGGGTGAAGGGGCATTAGGGAGGGAGTTGGAAGAGTGAAGGAGCATTGGGGAGGGAGTTGGGAGGGTGAAGGGGCATTGGGGTGGCACGGTAGCACAGTGGTTAGCACTGCTGCTTCACAGCTCCAGGGTCCCGTGTTCGATTCCCGGCTCGGGTCACTGTCTGTGTGGAGTTTGCACATTCTCCTCGTGTCTGCGTGGGTTTCCTCCGGGTGCTCCGGTTTCCTCCCACAGTCCAAAGATGTGCGGGTTAGGTTGATTGGCCAGGTTAAATAAATTGCCCCTTAGAGTCCTGGGATGTGTAGGTTAGAGGGATTAGTGGGTAAAATATGTGGGGGTAGGGCCTGGGTGGGATTGTGGTCAGTGCAGACTCGATGGGCCGAATGGCCTCCTTCTGCACTGTAGGGTTTCTATGATTTCTATGAACCGAGTGTCCCTTTCATAAAAGATATTCTACCCCCCCTGATGAATATCCGGATAATCCCTCGCACCCCAATCCGCGCATCCTATCTCTCTGTCCGCCACTCCCCCTCCCCCCCCCCCCCCACCTCCCCCCTGCCCTGTTTCGGAATCTTAACAACCCAACAACAGGCCATTGGGCCCATCTAGCCCCTGCTAGCTCTTTGAAAGATCTACCCAATTAGTCTCCTCCCCCATCGCTCTTTTCCCCCATTTCTCTGCACATTCTCCCCCTTCCTCTATCTCTCCAATTCCCCCCATTTTGAGAGTTCCTGGTGAATCTGCTTCCAGCGCCCTTTCAGACAGCGCCTTCCAGATCACAACAACTCACTGCGTTTCCATCAAAATTCTCCCCATCTCCCTCCCGCTGGTTCTTGTCCCGATTCTCTCCAATCTGTGTCCCCCTCTGGTTTTCCCCTCTGGTTTCCCCCTCTCCTCCTGCCCAGTGGGAAACACTTTCTCCTCATTTATTCCATCCAAACCCCCCCCACACTCCCCCCTCCGTGACTCTGAACGCCGCCTCGATTAAATGTCCCCCCATTAACCTTCTCCGCTCCGAGGGGAATCATCCCAGCTTCTCCCAGTCTCCCCCCGCAGCCCCCCCCGGCCATCCCTGTTCCTGTTCTGGGGGGAATCTCCCTCCGCACTCTCTCTCTCCTGGGGCCTCGAGATCCTTTCCCAAAGTGCGGAGGGACCCGGGAATCGGAGACAGCACGAAGCGTGAGGGTTCGGGGAGGATTTGTGTTCCATTATCTGAAATCCTGTTTAATTATCGCTTTTTTTTTCTTCAGTTAAGTTATCTGAAGCATTGTTTCTGATTGGTGCTCATTCTCTCTCCCTCCCTCCATCTGTCTGTCCCCCTCTCTCTCACTCCCTCTCCCTCCATCTGTCTGTCCCCCTCTCTCTCACTCTGTGTCTCTGTCTCTCTCTCCCTCTCTCCGCCCCCCTCATCTGTCCCTCTCTCTGCCTCTCTCTCCATCTCTCTGTCTCTTCCTCCCTCTTCCCCCACCTCTCTCTCTCTCCCCGCCTCTGTCCCTCTGTCTGTCCCCCTCTCTCTCCGCCTCCCTCTCTGTCCCTCTCTCCGCTTCTCTCTCTCTCTCCATCTCTGCCTGTCCCCCCCTCCCGCTCCCCCTCCCGCTCCCCCTCCCGCTCCCCCTCCCGCTCCCCCTCCCGCTCCCCCTCCCGCTCCCCCTCCCGCTCCCTCGCTCTGTCCGTTCTCCCTCTGTCTCTCCCAGGATGCAGACCCCAGGCCAGAAGCGGGGTGGTCGCTCCAACACTACCACCCCTTTGAGCCCAACTAAGATCAGCCGTCTCCAGGAGAAGGAGGACCTGCAGAACCTCAATGACCGCCTGGCCGTCTACATTGAGAAGGTGCGCTCGCTGGAATGTGAGAATGCCGGTCTGCGACTCCGCATCTCCGAGTCGGAGGAGGTCACCAGCCGGGAGGTGGTCAACATCAAGGCCATGTACGAGAACGAGTTAGCCGATGCCCGGAAGACCCTGGACAATGTGGCCAAGGAGAAAGCCCGCATGCAGCTGGACTTGGGCAAGTTACGCGAGGATTACAACGAGCTCAAGAACCGGTAGGCAACCACCTTTCAACCCTCGTTTCAGCCAAGTAACAGCAACCATGTTCCCTCATCCTCCCTCCCCAATCCTTCCACCGCCTAATCTGAGCGAGTTTTTTTCCTCTCTATAGAATTTGACAGTGCAGGAGGAGGCCATTCGGCCCATCGAGTCTGCACCGACCACAATCCCACCCAGGCCCTATCCCCATAACCCCACATATTTACCCTGTTAATCCCCCTGACACTAAGGGGCAATTTAGCATGGCCAATCCACCTAACCTGCACATCATTGGACTGTGGGAGGAAACCGGAGCACCCGGAGGAAACCCACGCAGACACGGGGAGAACGCGCAGACTCTACACAGACAGTGACCCAAGCCGGGAATTGAACCCGGGTCTCTGGCGCTCTGAGGCAGTGGCGCTAACCCACTGTGCCGCCGAGCCGCACCAACTCTGTTTCCTCCAGATCGATGTGCATGTTCCTGTCTTCCACCGTCAGCTCCGCTCATCAGAGCGGCCAACACCCCCTTCAATTCCCTGCCTCCTTCATCCCCTGCTTTCAAAAACCTGTTGAGCTTGTCTTAATCCCCGCTCCGCCTTTAATCCGGATTCGATTCCTGGCTTGGGTCACTGTCTGTGCAGAGTCTGCACATTCTCCCCGTGTCTGCGTGGGTTTCCTCCGGGTGCTCCGGTTTCCTCCCACAGTCTGAAAGACGTGCTGGTTTGGGTGGATTGGCCGTGCTAAATTCTCCCTCAGTGTAACCCGAACAGGAGTGTGGCGACTGGGGGATTTTCACAGTAACTTCATTGCACTGTTAATGTAAGCCGACTTGTGCCTAATAAATAAAATTGAAACAGCACAGAGTGGATTCCATCCGCTGCCACCATGTTGTATATCGCGCTGTGCCTCTCCCCCCACCCCCCGCCCAATGATCAATGATCCACACTGCCTCCCAATCCGGAACTACCCGGAATTTAAACTTCTTATCCATGTAGCTGAATCTCTCGGAGTCTCAGTCCGGGGTGACTGAGGGAGATGAGTTGTGCTGGGCCTGCCGAACCAGTTTCTCCTGCAGAACATGTCAACGGAAAGTGAGAGCTGGTAGTGTTCTTTAACATTAACCAATAAACTCAGACCTGGAAACAGCCCAGGAATGCTTTAAGGGAAAGCCCCTACACCCCCCTCCCTGTCTCCCTACCCCCCTCCAGCCCCTACACCCGCCTCCCTGTCTCCCTACCCTCCTCCAGCCCCAACACCCCCCTCCCTGTCTCCCTACCCTCCTCCAGCCCCTACACCCCCCTCCCTGTCTCCCTACCCTCCTCCAGCCCCTACACCCCCTCCCTATCTCTGTACCCTCCTCCAGCCCCTACACCCCCTCCCTATCTCTGTACCCTCCTCCAGCCCCTACACCCCCCTCCCTATCTCTGTACCCTCCTCCAGCCCCTATACCCCCCTCCCTATCTCTGTAACCTCCTCCAGCCCCTACACCCCCTCCCTGTCTCCCTACCCTCCTCCAGCCCCTACACCCTTTCCCTGTCTCTGTAACCTTCTCCAGCCCCTACACCCCTCCCTGTCTCCCTACCCTCCTCCAGCCCCTACCCCCCCTCCCTATCTCTGTAACCTTCTCCAGCCCCTACACCCCTCTCCCTGTCTCTCTACCCTCCTCCAGCTCCTACACCCCCTCCCTATCTCTGTAACCTCCTCCAGCCCCTACACCCTCTCCCTATCTCTGTAACCTTCTCCAGCCCCTACACCCCTCTCCCTGTCTCTCTACCCTCCTCCAGCTCCTACACCCCCTCCCTATCTCTGTAACCTCCTCCAGCCCCTACCCCCCCTCCCTATCTCTGTAACCTCCTCCAGCTCCTACACCCCTCTCCCTGTCTCTACCCTCCTCCAGCCCCTACACAGCCTCCCTATCTCTGTAACCTCCTCCAGCCCCGACACCCCCCATCTCTCTACCCTCCTCCAGCCCCTACACCCCCTCCCTATCTCTCTACCCTCCTCCAGCCCCTACACCCTCTCCCTATCTCTGTAACCTTCTCCAGCCCCTACACCCCTCTCCCTGTCTCTCTACCCTCCTCCAGCCCCTACACCCCCCTCCCTATCTCTGTAACCTCCTCCAGCCCCTACACCCCCTCCCTATCTCTCTACCCTCCTCCAGCCTCTACACCCCCTCCCTATCTCTGTAACCTCCTCCAGCCCCGACACCCCTCCCTATCTCTGTAACCCCCTCTAGCCTCTACACCCCCCATCTCTCTACCCTCCTCCAGCTCCTACACCCCTCCCTATCTCCGTAAGCCCCTACACCCCCCTCCCTATCTCTCTACCCTCCTCCAGCCCCTACACCCCCGCCCTATCTCTGTAACCTCCTCCAGCCCCTACACCCCCTCCCTATCTCTGTAACCTCCTCCAGCCCCTACACCCCACTCCCTATCTCTGCACCCTCCTCCAGCCCCTACACCCCCTCCCTATCTCTGTAACCTCCTCCAGCCCCTACACCCCACTCCCTATCTCTGTAACCTCCTCCAGCCCCTACACCCCCGCCCTATCTCTGTAACCTCCTCCAGCCCCTACACCCCCTCCCTATCTCTGTAACCTCCTCCAGCCCCTACACCCCACTCCCTATCTCTGTAACCTCCTCCAGCCCCTACACCCCCTCCCTATCTCTGTAACCCCCTCCAGCCCCTACACCCCCTCCCTATCTCTGTAACCCCCTCCAGCCCCTACACCCCACTCCCTATCTCTGTAACCTCCTCCAGCCCTACACCCCACTCCCTATCTCTGTAACCTCCTCCAGCCCCTACACCCCACTCCCTATCTCTGTAACCTCCTCCAGCCCCTACACCCCCTCCCTATCTCTAACCCCCTCCAGCCCCTACACCCCCTCCCTATCTCTAACCTCCTCCAGCCCCTACAACCCTCCGGGATCTCTGCGCTCCTCCAATTCCGGCCTCTCGAGCATCCCCCGATTCCCATCGCTCCGCCATTGGCGGCCGTGCCTTCAGCTGCCTGGGGGGCTCCTAACCTCTGGAATTCCCTCCCCCGGGCGTCTCTGTCTCTCCTGCTCACTTGTCCCTAATATCTCCGTGTGTCGAATTTGGTTAATGTTCCCACACGCGTGACGGCTCCAACGTAAACCAACCTCACTCCATCTCAGGCAGCATCCTGGTGAACCTCCTCTGCACCCCCTCCACGTCCTTCCTATAATGTGGCGACCAGAACTGCACACAGTGCACCAGCTGTGGCCTCACCAAAGTTCTATACAACTCCCAACATGACTTCCCTGCTTGTGTAATCTATGTCTCGACTGATGAAGGCAAGTTTCCCGTCTGCCCTTTTTCACCACCTGACTAACATGTCCTTCCGCTTTCCGAGATCTGTGGACAAACACAGCAAGGTCCCTCTGTTTCACAGAACTCCCTAGTTTCCTACCATTCACTGAGTACTTTCTTATCAAATTACCCCTTCTGAAATGTATCTCCTCTCACTTTTCAGGGTTAAATTCCATCTGCCATTTATCTGTACATTTGACCATTCCATCTCTATCTTCTTGTAACCCAGGACACTCCGCCTCACTGTTAACCACCCGTCCGATCTTTGTGTCATCCGGAAACTTACTAATCCTACCCCACCCCCCCACATAATCAGCAATGTCATTTATATAAATGACGCATAATAAGGGGCACAACACAGATCCCTGTAGTACGCCACTGGAAACTGGCTTCCAGTCACTAATGGACCTGCAGAGTTTCACTGGCTGTCTTGTCTGGAGACAATACACATCTTTTTAGCCTGTCTTGATGCTCTCTCCACTCACATTGTTTCGTTTCTTAAAGACTTGATTAGTTGTAAGTATTCGCATTCCAACCATTATTCATGTAAATCGAGTCTGTGTCTTTATAAGCTCTGTTTGTGAACAGAATTCCCACTCACCTGAAGAAGGGGCTTGGAGCTCCGAAAGCTTGTGTGGCTTTTGCTACCAAATAAACCTGTTGGACTTTAACCTGGTGTTGTTAAACTTCTTCCAGTCACTAAAGCAGCCCTCTGCCATCGCCCCCTGTCTCCCACAACTGAGCCTATTTTGAATTCACCTGTATCCCATCCGAATTTACCTTCTATACACGTCTCCCATGTGGAACCGTGTCAAAGGCTTTGCTGAAATCCATATAAACCGCATCCACCGCACTACCCTTGTCACCTCCTCAATAAATTCAATTAGATTTGTTAGGCGTGACCTCCCTTTGATGAAGCCAGGCTGACTCTCCCTGATCAAGCTTTGCCTCTCCAAGTGGAGGTAGATGTGCTCCTTCAGAAGTTCCTCCGATAGTTTTCCTGCCACTGACACGAGACTGACTGGTCTGTACTTCCCTGGTTTGAGGACTCTGGGTCTGTAATCGATGGGGTTTAGAAGGATGAGGAGGTGGGGGAATCTCATTGAAACTTCCAGAATACTGCGAGGCCTGGATAGAGTGGACGTGGGGAAGATGTCTTCATTAGTCGGAGGGACTAGGATCCGAGGGCGCAGACTCAGAGTAAAGGGACAACCCTTTAGAGCGGAGATGAGGAGGAATTTCTTCAGCCAGAGGGTGGTGAATCTGTGGAACTCATTGCCGCAGAGGAGGCCGGGTCACTCAGTGTGTTTAAGACAGAGATAGATAGGTTCTTGATTGGTGAGGGGGTCTAAGGTCATGGGGAAAAGGCGGGAGAACGAGGTCGCGAGACTTATCAGACACTCCCCGCTCCGCCTTTAATCCGGATTCGATTCCTGGCTTGGGTCACTGTCTGTGCAGAGTCTGCACATTCTCCCCGTGTCTGCGTGGGTTTCCTCCGGGTGCTCCGGTTTCCTCCCACAGTCTGAAAGACGTGCTGGTTTGGGTGGATTGGCCGTGCTAAATTCTCCCTCAGTGTAACCCGAACAGGAGTGTGGCGACTGGGGGATTTTCACAGTAACTTCATTGCACTGTTAATGTAAGCCGACTTGTGCCTAATAAATAAAATTGAAACAGCACAGAGTGGATTCCATCCGCTGCCACCATGTTGTATATCGCGCTGTGCCTCTCCCCCCACCCCCCGCCCAATGATCAATGATCCACACTGCCTCCCAATCCGGAACTACCCTGAATTTAAACATCTTATCCATGTAGCTGAATCTCTCGGAGTCTCAGTCCGGGGTGACTGAGGGAGATGAGTTGTGCTGGGCCTGCCGAACCAGTTTCTCCTGCAGAACATGTCAACGGAAAGTGAGAGCTGGTAGTGTTCTTTAACATTAACCAATAAACTCAGACCTGGAAACAGCCCAGGAATGCTTTAAGGGAAAGCCCCTACACCCCCCTCCCTGTCTCCCTACCCCCCTCCAGCCCCTACACCCCCCTCCCTGTCTCCCTACCCCCCTCCAGCCCCTACACCCCCCTCCCTGTCTCCCTACCCCCCTCCAGCCCCTACACCCGCCTCCCTGTCTCCCTACCCCCCTCCAGCCCCTACACCCCCCTCCCTGTCTCCCTACCCTCCTCCAGCCCCAACACCCCCCTCCCTGTCTCCCTACCCTCCTCCAGCCCCTACACCCCCCTCCCTGTCTCCCTACCCTCCTCCAGCCCCTACACCCCCTCCCTATCTCTGTACCCTCCTCCAGCCCCTACACCCCCTCCCTATCTCTGTACCCTCCTCCAGCCCCTACACCCCCCTCCCTATCTCTGTACCCTCCTCCAGCCCCTATACCCCCCTCCCTATCTCTGTAACCTCCTCCAGCCCCTACACCCCCTCCCTGTCTCCCTGCCCTCCTCCAGCCCCTACACCCTTTCCCTGTCTCTGTAACCTTCTCCAGCCCCTACACCCCTCCCTGTCTCCCTACCCTCCTCCAGCCCCTACCCCCCCTCCCTATCTCTGTAACCTTCTCCAGCCCCTACACCCCTCTCCCTGTCTCTCTACCCTCCTCCAGCTCCTACACCCCCTCCCTATCTCTGTAACCTCCTCCAGCCCCTACACCCTCTCCCTATCTCTGTAACCTTCTCCAGCCCCTACACCCCTCTCCCTGTCTCTCTACCCTCCTCCAGCTCCTACACCCCCTCCCTATCTCTGTAACCTCCTCCAGCCCCTACCCCCCCTCCCTATCTCTGTAACCTCCTCCAGCTCCTACACCCCTCTCCCTGTCTCTACCCTCCTCCAGCCCCTACACAGCCTCCCTATCTCTGTAACCTCCTCCAGCCCCGACACCCCCCATCTCTCTACCCTCCTCCAGCCCCTACACCCCCTCCCTATCTCTCTACCCTCCTCCAGCCCCTACACCCTCTCCCTATCTCTGTAACCTTCTCCAGCCCCTACACCCCTCTCCCTGTCTCTCTACCCTCCTCCAGCCCCTACACCCCCCTCCCTATCTCTGTAACCTCCTCCAGCCCCTACACCCCCTCCCTATCTCTCTACCCTCCTCCAGCCTCTACACCCCCTCCCTATCTCTGTAACCTCCTCCAGCCCCGACACCCCTCCCTATCTCTGTAACCCCCTCTAGCCTCTACACCCCCCATCTCTCTACCCTCCTCCAGCTCCTACACCCCTCCCTATCTCCGTAAGCCCCTACACCCCCCTCCCTATCTCTCTACCCTCCTCCAGCCCCTACACCCCCGCCCTATCTCTGTAACCTCCTCCAGCCCCTACACCCCCTCCCTATCTCTGTAACCTCCTCCAGCCCCTACACCCCACTCCCTATCTCTGTAACCTCCTCCAGCCCCTACACCCCCTCCCTATCTCTGCACCCTCCTCCAGCCCCTACACCCCCTCCCTATCTCTGTAACCTCCTCCAGCCCCTACACCCCACTCCCTATCTCTGTAACCTCCTCCAGCCCCTACACCCCCTCCCTATCTCTGTAACCCCCTCCAGCCCCTACACCCCCTCCCTATCTCTGTAACCCCCTCCAGCCCCTACACCCCACTCCCTATCTCTGTAACCTCCTCCAGCCCTACACCCCACTCCCTATCTCTGTAACCTCCTCCAGCCCCTACACCCCACTCCCTATCTCTGTAACCTCCTCCAGCCCCTTCACCCCCTCCCTATCTCTAACCTCCTCCAGCCCCTACACCCCCTCCCTATCTCTAACCTCCTCCAGCCCCTACGACCCTCCGAGATCTCTGCGCTCCTCCAATTCCGGCCTCTCGAGCATCCCCCGATTCCCATCGCTCCGCCATTGGCGGCCGTGCCTTCAGCTGCCTGGGGGGCTCCTAAACTCTGGAATTCCCTCCCCCGGGCGTCTCTGTCTCTCCTGCTCACTTGTCCCTAATATCTCCGTGTGTCGAATTTGGTTAATGTTCCCACACGCGTGACGGCTCCAACGTAAACCAACCTCACTCCATCTCAGGCAGCATCCTGGTGAACCTCCTCTGCACCCCCTCCACGTCCTTCCTATAATGTGGCGACCAGAACTGCACACAGTGCACCAGCTGTGGCCTCACCAAAGTTCTATACAACTCCCAACATGACTTCCCTGCTTGTATAATCTATGTCTCGACTGATGAAGGCAAGTTTCCCGTCTGCCCTTTTTCACCACCTGACTAACATGTCCTTCCGCTTTCCGAGATCTGTGGACAAACACAGCAAGGTCCCTCTGTTTCACAGAACTCCCTAGTTTCCTACCATTCACTGAGTACTTTCTTATCAAATTACTCCTTCTGAAATGTATCTCCTCTCACTTTTCAGGGTTAAATTCCATCTGCCATTTATCTGTACATTTGACCATTCCATCTCTATCTTCTTGTAACCCAGGACACTCCGCCTCACTGTTAACCACCCGTCCGATCTTTGTGTCATCCGGAAACTTACTAATCCTACCCCACCCCCCCCCCACATAATCAGCGATGTCATTTATATAAATGACGCATAATAAGGGGCACAACACAGATCCCTGTAGTACGCCACTGGAAACTGGCTTCCAGTCACTAATGGACCTGCAGAGTTTCACTGGCTGTCTTGTCTGGAGACAATACACATCTTTTTAGCCTGTCTTGATGCTCTCTCCACTCACATTGTTTCGTTTCTTAAAGACTTGATTAGTTGTAAGTATTCGCATTCCAACCATTATTCATGTAAATCGAGTCTGTGTCTTTATAAGCTCTGTTTGTGAACAGAATTCCCACTCACCTGAAGAAGGGGCTTGGAGCTCCGAAAGCTTGTGTGGCTTTTGCTACCAAATAAACCTGTTGGACTTTAACCTGGTGTTGTTAAACTTCTTCCAGTCACTAAAGCAGCCCTCTGCCATCGCCCCCTGTCTCCCACAACTGAGCCTATTTTGAATTCACCTGTATCCCATCCGAATTTACCTTCTATACACGTCTCCCATGTGGAACCGTGTCAAAGGCTTTGCTGAAATCCATATAAACCGCATCCACCGCACTACCCTTGTCACCTCCTCAATAAATTCAATTAGATTTGTTAGGCGTGACCTCCCTTTGATGAAGCCAGGCTGACTCTCCCTGATCAAGCTTTGCCTCTCCAAGTGGAGGTAGATGTGCTCCTTCAGAAGTTCCTCCGATAGTTTTCCTGCCACTGACACGAGACTGACTGGTCTGTACTTCCCTGGTTTGAGGACTCTGGGTCTGTAATCGATGGGGTTTAGAAGGATGAGGAGGTGGGGGAATCTCATTGAAACTTCCAGAATACTGCGAGGCCTGGATAGAGTGGACGTGGGGAAGATGTCTTCATTAGTCGGAGGGACTAGGATCCGAGGGCGCAGACTCAGAGTAAAGGGACAACCCTTTAGAGCGGAGATGAGGAGGAATTTCTTCAGCCAGAGGGTGGTGAATCTGTGGAACTCATTGCCGCAGAGGAGGCCGGGTCACTCAGTGTGTTTAAGACAGAGATAGATAGGTTCTTGATTGGTGAGGGGGTCTAAGGTCATGGGGAAAAGGCGGGAGAACGAGGTCGCGAGACTTATCAGACACAATTGAATGACAGAACAGACACGATGGGCCGAATGGCCTAACTCTGTTCCTACATCTTGTGGTCTTAGTTAGTTAGATGCAAAGCAGGCTTTCACCGAGTGTATAAGTTGGCTCTGAGATGCTTTGTGAGTGTGCGCTGGTGGGATATTAACCTTCTGTGAGTCAGTCTGACTGGCTCTGCCTTGGTTCTGTGGCTTTATAGATTCTCTCTATTCTGTTACTGAATTGCCCTCCCGCAGTGTGGCGCTCCCTCAGCACTGACCGTCCCGCAGTGCGGCGCTCCCTCAGCACCGACCCTCCCACAGTGCGGCGCTCCCTCAGCACTGACCCTCCCACAGTGCGGCGCTCCCTCAGCACTGACCCTCCCACAGTGCGGCGCTCCCTCAGCACTGACCCTCCCACAGTGCGGCGCTCCCTCAGCACTGACCCTCCCACAGTGCGGCGCTCCCTCAGCACTGACCCTCCCACAGTGCGGCGCTCCCTCAGCCCTGACCCTCACACAGTGCGGCACTCCCTCAGCACTGACCCTCCCACAGTGCGGCGCTCCCTCAGCACTGACCCTCCCACAGTGCGGCGCTCCCTCAGCACTGACCCTCCCACAGTGCGGCGCTCCCTCAGCACTGACCCTCCCACAGTGCAGCGCTCCCTCAGCACTGACCCTCCCACAGTGCGGCGCTCCCTCAGCACTGACCCTCACACAGTGCGACGATACCTCGGGTTTCAGTGTTGAAATTCTGTGAGAGCCTCCGGCGTCTGTGAGGCACTGTGGAGGCTCTCGGTCGGTGTTGAATCTCTCACACGTGACAGGACTGGTCTGGCCCCACCTAGTTACCAAACAATCCCTTCATTGACGCCTGTGTTTAGATTTGCAAATACCAGCAGCAATTGTTTGGGGTCGGTTGTTAACTTGCAAATGAATTTGAGAAGTCGGCATTCCCACTGTTTGATCAATTCTAAGCTCTCTCAGCGTCAGACAGAGCTGTTAACTCTGGGCTGCCTCTGTGGAGCAAAGTCTGGTACCACCAGTCACTCCTTCCCGTGTCTGATAAGCAAGGTACGCCCCCAATACCAACTGTATTTCCTAAATAGTGAGAAAGTGTGAATGCACAAAGAGACCTTGTTCATAAGTCAGTGAAGGCTAAAATATAGGTGCAGCAAGATATTCGGAAAGCTTTTGAGTAGATTTATGATTGTCACATGTATTGGGATGCAGTGAAAAGTATTGTTTCTTGCGCTCTATACAAAGCATACCGTTCATAGAGTACAGAGGGCAGAAGGAAAGGAGAGGACGCAGACTTGATGGGCCAAACTGCCTCCTCCTGCACTGTAGGGATTCTATTCCATGATAGTTGAGAGGGTTGGCTTATGAGGAGAGACTGAGTAGACTGGGGCTATACTCATTGGAATTCAGAAGAATGAGGGGAGATCTTATAGAAACATATAAGATTATGAAGGGAATAGATAAGATAGAAGCAGGGAAGTTGTTTCCACTGGCGGGTGAAACTAGAACTAGGGGGCATGGCCTCAAAATAAGGGGGAGCAGATTTAGGACTGAATTGAAGAGGAACCTCTTCACACAAAGGGTTGTGAATCTGTGGAATTCCCTGCCCAGTTGAGGCTACCTCATTAAATGTTTTTAAGACAAGGATAGATAGATTTTTGAACAGTAAAGGAATTAAGGGTGATGGTGAGCGGGCGGGTAAGTGGAGCTGAGTCCACGAAAAGATCAGCCATGATCTTTGATTTGATTTATTATTGTCATGTATTGGGATACAGTGAAAAGTATTGTTTCTTGCGCGCTATACAGACAAAGCATACCGTTCATAGAGAAGGAAAGGAGAGGGTGCAGAATGTAGTGTTATAGTCATAGCTAGGGTGCAGAGAAAGATCAACTTAATGCGAGGTCGGTCCATTCAAAAGTCTGACAGCAGCAGGGAAGAAGCTGTTCTTGAGTCGGTCGGACGTGACCTCAGACTTTTGTATCTTTTTCCCGATCGAAGTTGGAAGAGAGAATGTCCGGGGTGCGTGGGATCCTTGATTATGCTGGCTGCTTTTCCCGAGGCAGCGGGAAGTGTAGACAGAGTCAATGGATGGGAGGCTGGTTTGTGTGATGGATTGGGCTACATTCACGACCTTTTGTCGTTCCTTGCGGTCTTGGGCAGAGCAGGAGCCATACCAAGCTGTGATACAACCAGAAAGAATGCTTTCTATGGTGCATCTGTAAAAGTTGGTGAGAGTCGTAGCTGACATGCCAAATTTCCTTAGTCTTCTGAGAAAGTAGAGGCGTTGGTGGGGCTTTCTTAACTATAGTGTCGGCATGGGGGGACCAGGACAGGTTGTTGGTGATCTGGACACCTCAACACTTGAAGCTCTCGACCATTTCTACTTCATCCTCGTTGATGTAGACAGGGGCATGTTCTCCTTTACGCTTCCTGAAGTCGGTGACAATCTCCTTGGTTTTGTTGACATTGAGGGAGAGATTATTGTTGCCGCACCAGTTCACCATGGAATGTTAGCTTTTGTCACAAGGATTTGAGTACAGGAATCATGGTCATGGGCGGCACGGTAGCACAGTGGTTAGCACTGCTGCTTCACAGCTCCAGGGTCCAGGGTTCGATTCCCGGCTTGGGTCACTGTCTGTGTGGAGTTTGCACATTCTCCTCGTGTCTGGGTGGGTTTCCTCCGGGTGCTCCGGTTTCCTCCCACAGTCCAAAGATGTGCGGGTTAGGTTGATTGGCCAGGTTAAAAATTGCCCCTTAGAGTCCTGAGATGCCTAGGTTAGTGGGATTAGCGGGTAAATATGTGGGGGTAGGGCCTGGGTGGGATTGTGGTCGGTGCAGACTCGATGGGCCGAATGGCCTCCTTCTGCACTGTAGGGTTTCTATGATTTCTATGATTTCTATGTGGTCTTGCTTCAATGGAGATGGTCTAGTGGTATTATCGCTCGACTATTAATCCAGAAACTCAGCTAATGTTCTGGGAGACCCGGGTTCGAATCTCGCCACGGCAGACGGTGGAATTTGAATTCAATAAAAAATATCTGGAATTAAGAATCTACTGATGACCCATTGTCGGAAAAACCCATCTGGTTCCCTTTAGGGAAGGAAATCTGCCGTCCTTACCCCGGTCTGGCCTACATGTGACTCCAGAGCCACAGCAATGTGGTTGACTCTCAACTGCCCTCCAAGAGCAACTAGGGATGGGCAATAAATGCTGGACCCAGCCAGCGACGCCCATGTCCCACGAATGAATAAAAAAGAATTGGCCGTGCTAAATTGCCCCTTAGTGTCCAAAGATGTGTAGGTTGGGTGAATTGGTCATGGTGAATGCGTGGGGTTATGAGGATAGGACGTAAGGGGAGGGCCTGGGTAAGATACTCTGTCGGAGAGTCGGTGCAGGCTCGATGGGCTGAAAGGCCTCCATCTGCACTGTCGGGATTCAAGGGTAGATTCTGAACAACAATAGGAGGGGTTGTGTGGGGATAGCATGTGTGGCAGAGCAGCTCAATGGGCTGAATGGCCTCGTGTTGTTTCTGCGACTTGGCAGAGCACAGTAGACGTTGGGTGAGTAACTGGACAGGGATATTGTGAAGCCAGGCTGCCTTGGGCAGTTTTCAGAAGGGGAAGGAGAGTGATTGCAATTCTGGGAAGAACGATACATCATTAGTGCCGCAGACAAGCCCCGGTTGTATTTTCCATGGCTTCCTGAACCCCCCATGAGCTGCCAAAACATAAAGCCCAAAATCAACACTGATATCAACTGGCCACCAGCCCAGACACCTCCGGGGCGGGCTCTCCCCCCCCCCCCCCCACCCGGCTTGGGCCTCCGGGCGCGGACCCTCCCCGGACCGGGCCCCCGGGCGCGGACCCTCCCCGGACCGGGCCTCCGGGCGCGGACCCTCCCCGGACCGGGCCTCCGGGCCCGGACCCTCCCCGGACCGGGCCTCCGGGCGCGGACCCTCCCCGGACCGGGCCTCCGGGCGCGGACCCTCCCCGGACCGGGCCTCCGGGCGCGGACCCACCCCGGACCGGGCCTCCGGGCGCGGACCCTCCCCGGACCGGGCCTCCGGGCGCGGACCCTCCCCGGACCGGGCCTCCGGGCGCGGACCCTCCCCGGACCGGGCCTCCGGGCGCGGACCCTCCCCGGACCGGGCCTCCGGGCGCGGACCCTCCCCGGACCGGGCCTCCGGGCGCGGACCCTCCCCGGACCGGGCCTCCGGGCGCGGACCCTCCCCGGACCGGGCCTCCGGGCGCGGACCCTCCCCGGACCGGGCCTCCGGGCGCGGACCCTCCCCGGACCGGGCCTCCGGGCGCGGACCCTCCCCGGACCGGGCCTCCGGGCGCGGACCCTCCCCGGACCGGGCCTCCGGGCGCGGACCCTCCCCGGACCGGGCCTCCGGGCGCGGACCCTCCCCGGACCGGGCCTCCGGGCGCGGACCCTCCCCGGACCGGGCCTCCGGGCGCGGACCCTCCCCGGACCGGGCCTCCGGGCGCGGACCCTCCCCGGACCGGGCCTCCGGGCGCGGACCCTCCCCGGACCGGGCCTCTGGGCGCGGACCCTCCCCGGACCGGGCCTCTGGGCCTGTTACCAAGGCAAGTCCTCCATCCCAGAAACTATTTCCTGTCTGGGATTCCTCCCATCTCACCCATGAATGGTTTCCGTTTCCACCTGATACGTATTTGTTTGAGGTGCCGATCGTTAATTATCTCCTCGAGAAGGTGGTGGGTAAGCCGCCATCTTGAACCCACCGCAGATCCCATGTGTGGGGTAGGTACACCCACAGTGCTGTCAGGGAGGGAGTTCCAGGATTGTTATTGGACATCAGTCAGTCCCCGTGTGTGGGGTAGGTACACCCACAGTGCTGTTAGGGAGGGAGTTCCAGGATTGTTATTGGACATCAGTCAGTCCCCGTGTGTGGGGTAGGTACACCCACAGTGCTGTTAGGGAGGGGGTTCCAGGATTGTTATTGGACATCGGTCAGTCCCTGTGTGTGTGGGGTAGGTACACCCACAGTGCTGTTAGGGAGGGAGTTCCGGGATTTTGACCCCAGCGACAGTGAAGGAACGGCCGATATATTTCCAAGTCGGGATGGTGAGTGGCTCGGAGGGGGAACTTGCAGGTGGGGGTGTTCCCCATGTGTCTGCTGCCCCCCCCCCTATCCTTCTAGATGATAGAAGTGGGCGGGTTTGGAAGGTGCTGTGGAAGGAGCCTTGGCGAGTCGCTGCGGTGCATCTTGTAGATGGTACACACGGCTGCCACTGTGTGTCGGTGGTGGAGGGAGTGAGTGTTTGTGGTTAGCGTGTCGATCGAGCGGGGCTGCTTTGTCCTGGCTATTTTGATTTGATTTATTGGGATACAGTGAAAAGTCTTGTTTCTTGCGCACTATACAGACAAGCATACTGTTCATAGAGAAGGAAAGGAGAGGGTGCAGAATGTAGTGTTACAGTCACAGCTAGGGTGTAGAGGAAGGTCAACTTAATGTGAGGTCGGTCCATTCAAAAGTCTGACAGCAGCAGGGAAGAAGCTGTTCTTGAGTCGGTTGGTCCGTGACCTCAGACTTTTGTATCTTTTTCCCGACGGAAGAAGGTGGAAGAGAGAATGTCCGGGGTGCGTGGGGTCCTTGATTATGCTGGCTGCTTTTCCCGAGGCAGCGGGAAGTGTAGACAGAGTCAGTGGATGGGAGGCTGGTTTGCGTGATGGTTTGGGCTACATTCATGACCCTTTTGTAGTTTCTTGCGGTCTTGGGCAGAGCAGGGGCCCAGACCAAGCTGTGATACACCCAGAAAGAATGCTTTCTATGGTGCGTCTGTAAAAGTTGAGCTTGTTGAGTGTTGTTGGAGATGCACTCATCCAGGCAAATGGCGGCACAGTGGCAGAGTGGTTAGCACTGCTGCCTCACAGCGTCAGGGACCCAGGTTTGATTCCCAGCTCGGGTCACTGTGTGGAGTCTGCACATTCTCCCCGTGTCTGCGTGGGTTTCCTCCGGGTGCTCCGGTTTCCTCCCACAGTCCGAAAGATGTGTGGGTTAGGGGGATTGGCCGTGCTAAATTGCCCCGTAGTCAGGGGGGACACGCTGGGTAAATACATGGGGCCTGGCTGGGACTGTGGTCAGTGCAGACTCGATGGGCCGAATGGCCTCCTTCAGCCCTGTAGGAATTCTGTGATATTTGTTTCAGAAGTGGAGAGTGTTCCATCACCGTGTGCCCGCGTGGAGGGCATTGAAGGGGGGGAATTTATACCTGGGTCTCGCCATCTGCTACTGTGCTGCCTGTTAACTGAGAGGATCCCTTAGATCCTGAGTGATCCAGCAGCACTGGCAAGATCACCAGCCAGTGCGTGTGGGCACTGGATCCAGTGAGAGTTGGTATGGTGGCAGTGGGGAGATGCCAGCCAGTGCATGTTCAGCACTGGATCCAGTGAGGGCTGGTACAGTGGCGGGGAGATGCCAGCCAGTGTGTGTGGGCATTGGACCCACTGGGAGTTGGTGTGGAGGCAGGGGGGAGATGCCAGCCAGTGCGTGTTCAGCACTGGATCCACTGGGAGTTGGTGTGGAGGCAGGGGGGAGATGCCAGCCAGTGCGTGTTCAGCACTGGACCCACTGGGAGTTGGTGTGGAGGCAGGGGGGAGATGCCAGCCAGTGCTTGTTCAGCACTGGACCCACTGGGAGTTGGTGTGGAGGCATGGGGGAGATGCCAGCCAGTGCGTGTTCAGCACTGGATCCAGTGGGAGTCGAAGAAAAGAGGCAGAGACAGTGACTGGATGTGTTTTACCATAAAAAGACTTGTTGGAATTTGTGGCTTGAACTGAATCCGCGCCACGCTTGGCCTAAACACCCGTTATCTCTGGGCAGTGAATCAGAGTGCAGGGAAGATGGCGTCAGGGATTGTTTATTTGAGGAAATCAGGCTAGATGGAGGTTTAATCAAACGCGGCAGCGCCCATGTATTTACAGATAGCATCGCCCATTAGCCTGCTCCAGATAATCCCGTGGCTTCTCTTTGAAATTGAGAATTTGGCAGCAAGGCCAGTGAGACAACCGTCCTGTGTGTGAACACTGAGCCTGCCTTGTGAAGGAGGTGGCTTTGGTTTCTGGGAATAAATTTCCCCCCTCCCCCCTCCTGCTCCCACTTTCTGACCCTCTCCAGTGATCAGACAGGGACACAGTGCGGCGCTCCCTCAGCGCGGACCGTCCCGCAGTGCGGCGCTCCCTCAGCACTGACTCTCCCACAGTGCGGCGCTCCCTCAGCACTGACTCTCCCACAGTGCGGCGCTCCCTCAGCACTGACCCTCCCACAGTGCGGCGCTCCCTCAGCGCGGACTGTCCCGCAGTGCGGCGCTCCCTCAGCGCGGACTGTCCCGCAGTGCGGCGCTCCCTCAGCACTGACTCTCCCACAGTGCGGCGCTCCCTCAGCGCGGACCGTCCCGCAGTGCGGCGCTCCCTCAGCACGGACCCTCCCACAGTGCGGCGCTCCCTCAGCACGGACCCTCCCACAGTGCGGCGCTCCCTCAGCACTGACCCTCCCACAGTGCGGCGCTCCCTCAGCACTGACCCTCCCACAGTGCGGCGCTCCCTCAGCACCGACCCTCCCACAGTGCGGCGCTCCCTCAGCACTGACCCTCCCACAGTGCGGCGCTCCCTCAGCGCGGACCGTCCCGCAGTGCGGCGCTCCCTCAGCACGGACCCTCCCGCAGTGGGCGCTCCCTCGGCGCCGGCACGGGGAATGAGGGATGTGGACTGGAACACTGGACCCTTGAGGCTGGCGGTGAGGGTGTGAGCCAGTGAGACCGCACCTGACAGTAAACCCAGCATCCCAATCTGAGATAGAAACCAGTAGCCAGTGGCACAGTGGTTAACGCTGCTGCCTCACAGCGCCAGGGACCCGGGTTCGATTCCCGGCTCGGGTCACTGTCTGTGTGGAGTCTGCACATTCTCCCCGTGTCTGCGTGGGTTTCCTCCGGGTGCTCCGGTTTCCTCCCACAGTCTGAAAGACGTGCTGGTTAGGGTGGATTGGCCGTGCTAAATTCTCCCTCAGTGTAACCCGAACAGGCGCCAGAGTGTGGCGACTGGGGGATTTTCACAGTAACTTCATTGCAGTGTTAATGTAAGCCGACTTGTGACACTAATAAATAAACTTTAAACTATTGAATATGCACCCTGATGAGTCAGAGTGTTTGTCCTTTGTTAGTTTGGGAACCAGGAAATCACAAACATGGGAAAGTGAAACTAAAAGATGAAAGAGATTTATATTGATCCCATAAATATCTCCCTCTGCCTCTCCCTCTGCCTCTCCCTCTCCCTCTGCCTGTCCCTCTGCCTGTCCCTCTGCCTGTCCCTCTGCCTGTCCCTCTGCCTGTCCCTCTGCCTGTCCCTCTGCCTGTCCCTCTGCCTGTCCCTCTGCCTCTCCCTCTGCCTCTCCCTCTGCCTGTCCCTCTGCCTGTCCCTCTGCCTGTCCCTCTCCCTCTGCCTGTCCCTCTGCCTGTCCCTCTGCCTGTCCCTCTGCGTCCCCCTCTCCGTCTCAGATTATTCTTGTACATTCCAAATGAACTGATATTTCTGTGAATAGATTTGGTGTTTGTGATCTCTCCTGATGCCCCTCCTCTCCCCCCTCCGTCTCACCCCGGGGCTGAGTGTCGTTGTGGATAGACCCATCCGTCTTCCCCCATCTCTCCACCAGCTCCCCCTCCCCCTGGCCGGATTCCCTCCGACTCCCGTCAGCACAGACTGGATACAACACTTCCATGTGGTTCAGACACTGAGTGATATCTGATAGGCCCTTGTCCCAGAGGGAGGACATTTCGGATTCCCAAATCCAAGGTTCGGACGGTTCAACCAATGTGGGGGAAGCACTGAGCCCATTCAGCCCATCGAGCTAGTCCCAGACATCTATCCACATGGAGTGGCCGGGCTAAATTGTCCCTAAATTGTCCCTTAGTGTCCAAAGATGTGGATTGGCCTCACTCGGTGCGATGAGGTGTTTCCATTTGAGAACGTGAGTCGGGCCCGGATGCGGGAACGCTGGCTCTGTTGTCCGCCTCTCCCTGCAGTCCTGAGCCGGGGCCCCTGGCTTGGAATGTTACGAGGCAGCTGTGTGTGTGGTTTATGGGTTTTTCTTTTCCCTGTCTTCTTGGCGTGACTTCCAAGTCGATAAATGTTTTACAATTCCAACTGGGGGCCCCACCTCAAGCACGGGAGCCGGAACCGGAGGCACGGGGGGGTTGGGGAAACGGGCAGGCTGAGGAGAGGCCTACCTACTGGAGTTTCCGGGGGCGAATAACGGGGTGGCCATTTTGGATTGAGACTGGGAGTTATTTCTCACCTTGGGAACTGGCAAAAATTTGGGATTCTCACCCCCCCCCCCCCCCCCCACCCCCCCTCTCCCCCTCCCCTCTCCAAAGTAGTCCGCGATCTTTCACGTTGTCTGCCAGTCCCAGTTTTGCTTCCCTCCGAGTCAGGGCGCTGGCGAGAAAGTGGGGGTGAGGCTGTGGGATGGCAGACTAGGCCCGAGGGGGCTGAAAGGACCCCGGTTTCTCACCTTGGCACGCGATGGTGGGTCGAGATCTTGCCAGGAACTGAAGGGCAGAGAGAAGTGGGAAACTAGGACCATTCATTCCTTCCAGGGAGACCAGTGGGAGTTGGCAAGAGGCCAGAGATTGCCTGACTGGGACAGTTTGACACGGGCCTTAGTTGAAGGGAGACTCTTTCTTTGAGGGCATGTTAATATAGAAACATAGAAACTCGAAGCAGGAGGAGGCTATTCGGCCCTTCGAGCCTGCTCCGCCAATCATTTTGATCATGACGAATCATCCAATTCAATATCCTGATCTCCCCCCTTCCCCCATATCCCTCGATCCCTTTAGCCCCAAGAGCGATATCTAATTCCTTCTTGAAATCACACGACGTTTTGGCCTCAACTACTTTCTGTGGGAGTGAATTCCACACATTCACCACCCTCTGGGTGAAGAAATTTCTCCTCACCTCAGCCCTAAAAGGTTTACCCCTTATCCTCAAACTCTGACCCCCTCGTTCTGGACTCCCCCCACCATCGGGAACATCATAGAGTCACAGAATCCCTACAGTACAGAAGGAGGCCATTTGGCCCATCGAGTCTGCACCAACCACAATCCCTCACAGACCCTATTTCCGTAACTCCTCAAGTTTACCCTGCTAATCCCCCTGACACTTGGGGCAATTTAGCATGGCCAATCCACCCTAACCCGCACATCTTTGGACACTAAGGGGCAATTTAGCATGGCCAATCCACCTAACCTACACATCTTTGGACACTAAGGGGCAATTCAGCATGGCCAATCCACCTAACCTGCACATCTTTGGACACTAAGGGGCAATTTAGCATGGCCAATCCACCTAACCTGCACATCTTTGGACACTAAGGGGCAATTTAGCACAGCCAATCCCCCTGACCTGCATGCCTTTCGGACTGTGGGAGGAAACCGGAGCACCCGGAGGAAACCCACGCAGATATGGGGAGAATATGCAGACTCCGCACAGACAGTGACCCGAGCCGGGAATCGAACCGGGTCCGTGGCGCTGTGAGGCAGCAGCGCTAACCCACTGTGGCACCATTCTTTCTGAATCTACCCTGTTAGAATTTTATACGTTTCTATGAGATCCCTTCTCGCCCTTCTAAACTCCAGTGAATATAATCCTCACCGACTCAGTCTCTCCTCATATGACAGACCCGCCATCCCAGGAATCAGCCTGGTAAACCTTCGCTGCGCTCCCTCTATAGCAAGGACATCCTTCCTCAGATAAGGAGACCAAAACTGCACACAATACTCCAGGTGTGGCCTCACCAACGCCCTGTACAATTGCAGCAAAACATCCCTATCCTCAAATCCCACTCAAATATTCTTGGACGCCCCAAGGTATCTGGGCCCCATCGTAAAAACATGTCAGCTGTGTGTGTGAGCCAGTGATTCCACAGTAAGAGTTTCCTAAAGAAAATAGTATGCGATTAAAAGTGAATAATACCCTCCCCTCCTGAACAAACAATCCCTCTGTCTGGTTTGTGAGTAATCCTTGGTTCAGTTTAAGTATTATTGTCACAAGTAGACATTAACGCTGCAAGGAAGTTCCTGTGAAATTCCCCGACCTTATCATGGTTATGAGTCATTCATGTCTCCAATTAACACTCTCTTCACGGGATGTTGGACCTCGCTGGCCAGGCCCCAAAATTCATTCCCCATCCCCAATTGCCCCCTTGAGAAGGTGGTGGGTGAGCCGCCATCTTGAAACCACCGCAGTCCCCGTGTGTGGGGTAGGTACACCCACAGTGCTGTTAGGGAGGGAGTTCCGGGCTTGTTATTGGACATCAGTCAGTCCCTGTGTGTGGGGTAGGTACACCCACAGCGCTGTTAGGGAGGGAGCTCCAGGATTGTTATTGGACATCAGTCAGTCCCCGTGTGTGGGGTAGGTACACCCACAGTGCTGTTAGGGAGGGAGCTCCAGGATTGTTATTGGACATCAGTCAGTCCCCGTGTGTGGGGTAGGTACGCCCACAGTGCTGTTAGGGAGGGAGTTCCGGGATTGTTATTGGGCATCAGTCAGTCCCCGTGTGTGGGGTAGGTACACCCACAGTGCTGTTAGGGAGGGAGTTCCAGGATTGTTATTGGACATCAGTCAGTCCCCGTGTGTGGGGTAGGTACACCCACAGTGCTGTTAGGGAGGGAGTTCCAGGATTTTGACCCCAGCCACAGTGAAGGAACGGCCGATATATTTCCAAGTTGGGATGGTGAGTGACTCGGAGGGGGAACTTGCAGGTGGGGGTGTTCCCCATGTGTCTGCTGCCCCCCGCCCCCCCCCCCCTTGTCCTTCTCAGTGGTAGAGGTGGCGGGTTTGGAAGGTGCTGTGGAAGGAGCCTTGGCGAGTTGCTGCGGTGCATCTTGTAGATGGTACACACGACTGTCACTGTGTGTCGGTGGTGGAGGGAGTGAGTGTTTGTGGTTAGCGTGTCGATCGAGCGGGGCTGCTTTGTCCTGGATGGTGTCGAGCTTCTCGAGTGTTGTTGGAGCCGCACTCATCCAGGCAAGTGGAGATTGTTGTTGGAGCCGCACTCATCCAGGCAAGTGGAGATTGTTGTTGGAGCCGCACTCATCCAGGCAAGTGGAGATTGTTGTTGGGAGCCGCACTCATCCAGGCAAGTGGAGATTGTTGTTGGAGTCGCACTCATCCAGGCAAGTGGAGATTGTTGTTGGGAGCCGCACTCATCCAGGCAAGTGGAGATTGTTGTTGGAGCCGCACTCATCCAGGCAAGTGGAAGGTATTCCATCACACTCCTGACTTGTGCCTTGTAGACGGTGGACAGGCTTTGGGGGGAATCAGGAGGTGAGTTACTCTCCGCAGGATTCCCAGCCTCTGACCTGCTCTGGGAGCCACAGTATTTGTATGGCTGGATCCAGTTCGCTGTCTTGGTCAACTAGACCAAGGGACCTCTTTGCTTCTTGTTCTATTGCTTGACACATTAAGTGATCGAGTACAGGAGCAGGGATGTGTTGTTGCAATTACACAGGGCCTTGGTGAGGCCACACCTAGAGTATTGTGTGCAGTTTTGGTCTCCTTTTCTGAGGAAGGATGTTCTTGCTCTCGAGGGAGTGCAGCGAAGGTTTACCCGGCTGATTCCGGGGATGGCGGGACTGATGTATGAGGAGACATTGATGAGGTTAGGATTGTTTTCACTGGAGTTCAGACAAATGAAGGAGGGGAATCTCATAGAGACTTATAAAATTCTAACAGGACTGGACAGGGTAGATGCAGGGAGGATGTTCCCGATGGTGGGGGGAGTCCAGAACCAGGGGTCACAGTCTGAGGATTCGGGGTAGACCATTTAGGACGGAGATGAGGAGACATTTCTTCACCCAAAGAGTGGTGAGCCTGTGGAATTCATTACCACAGGAAGTAGTTGATGCCAAAACATTGAATGTATTGAAGAGGCGGCTGGATATAGCACTTGGGGCGAACGGGATCAAAGGTTATGGGGAGGAAGCAGGATTAGGCTCTTGAGTTGGATGATCAGACATGATGGCGATGAATGGTGGAGCAGCTTGAAGGGCCGAATGGCCTCCTCCTATCTTCTATGTTTCCATGTTTTTGCTATCTGTGAAAACCCTCTTGCCAACGCTGTATCTAAGGTTCGGATAGACTAACATACTAATAGGAAATTATTGTTGATACAGGAGGCAGCCTACATTGTGTGTGTGTGTGTGTGTTGGATTTAATCTCATTAAGGACTTCAGAACATCTAACATACTGTTTCCTCCTGTTTGCTTGAATCCCAGTGTTAACTCGTCCTGTTTAGGGACGAATATAGGAGCTGGAGGGGGTTACAGAGGTAGGGAGGGGGTGTAGGGGCTGGAGGGGGTTACAGAGATAGGGAGGGGGTGTAGGGGCTGGAGGGGGTTACAGAGATAGGGAGGGGGTGTAGGGGCTGGAGGGGGTTACAGAGATAGGGAGGGGGTGTAGGGGCTGGAGGGGGTTACAGAGTTAGGGAGGGGGTGTAGGGGCTGGAGGGGGTTACAGAGATAGGGAGGGGGTGTAGGGGCTGGAGGGGGTTACAGAGATAGGGAGGGGGTGTAGGGGCTGGAGGAGGTTACAGAGATAGGGAGGGGGTGTAGGGGCTGGAGGAGGTTACAGAGATAGGGAGAGTGTAGGGGCTTGGAGGAGGTTACAGAGATAAGGAGCGTGGAGGGGCTGGAGGAGGTTACAGAGATAGGGAGGGGGTGTAGGGGCTGGAGGAGATTACAGAGATAGGGAGGGTGTGTAGGGGCTGGAGGCGGTTATAGGGAGGGGGTGTAGGTGCTGAAGGAGGTTACAGAGATAAGGAGAGTGTAGGGGCTTGGAGGAGGTTACAGAGATAGGGAGGGGGTGTAGGGGCTGGAGGCGGTTATAGGGAGGGGGTGTAGGTGCTGGAGGAGGTTACAGAGATGGAGAGGCGGTATAGGGGCTGGAGGAGGTTACAGAGATAGGGAGGGAGTGTAGGGGCTGGAGGCAGTTACAGAGATAGGGAGTGGGTGTAGGGGCTGGAGGTGGTTACAGAGATAGGGAGGGGGTGTAGGGGCTGGAGGTGGTTACAGAGATAGGGAGGGGGTGTAGGGGCTGGAGGTGGTTACAGAGATAGGGAGGGGGTGTAGGGGCTGGAGGTGGTTACAGAGATAGGGAGGGGGTGTAGGGGCTGGAGGTGGTTACAGAGATAGGGAGGGGGTGTAGGGGCTGGAGGAGGTTACAGAGATAGGGAGGGGGTGTAGGGGCTGGAGGTGGTTACAGAGATAGGGAGGGGGTGTAGGGGCTGGAGGTGGTTACAGAGATAGGGAGGGGGTGTAGGGGCTGGAGGTGGTTACAGAGATAGGGAGGGGGTGTAGGGGCTGGAGGAGGTTACAGAGATAGGGAGGGGGTGTAGGGGCTGGAGGAGGTTACAGAGATAGGGAGGGGGTGTAGGGGCTGGAGGAGGTTACAGAGATAGGGAGGGGGTGTCGGGGCTGGAGGAGGTTACAGAGATAGGGAGGGGGTGTAGGGGCTGGAGGAGGTTACAGAGATAGGGAGGGAGTGTCGGGGCTGGGGGAGGTTACAGAGATAGGGAAGGGGGTGTAGGGGCTGGAGGAGGTTACAGAGATAGGGAGGGAGTGTCGGGGCTGGGGGAGGTTACAGAGATAGGGAGGGGGTGTAGGGGCTGGAGGAGGTTACAGAGATAGGGAGGGAGTGTCGGGGCTGGGGGAGGTTACAGAGATAGGGAGGAGGTGTAGGGGCTGGAGGAGGTTACAGAGATAGGGAGGGGGTGTAGGGGCTGGAGGAGGTTACAGAGATAGGGAGGAGGTGTAGGGGCTGGAGGAGGTTACAGAGATAGGGAGGGAGTGTCGGGGCTGGGGGAGGTTACAGAGATAGGGAGGGGGTGTAGGGGCTGGAAGAGGTTACAGAGATAGGGAGGGGGTGTAGGGGCTGGAGGAGGTTACAGAGATAGGGAGGGGGTGTAGGGGCTGGAGGAGGTTACAGAGATAGGGAGGGGGTGTAGGGGCTGGAAGAGGTTACAGAGATAGGGAGGGAGTGTCGGGGCTGGGGGAGGTTACAGAGATAGGGAGGGGGGTGTAGGGGCTGGAGGAGGTTACAGAGATAGGGAAGGGGGTGTAGGGGCTGGAGGAGGTTACAGAGATAGGGAGGGGGTGTAGGGGCTGGAGGAGGTTACAGAGATAGGGAGGGGGTGTAGGGGCTGGAAGAGGTTACAGAGATAGGGAGGGGGTGTAGGGGCTGGAGGAGGTTACAGAGATCGGGAGGGGGTGTAGGGGCTGGAGGGGGTTACAGAGATAGGGAGGGGGTGTAGGGGCTGGGGGAGGTTACAGAGATAGGGAGGGGGTGTAGGGGCTGGAGGAGGTTACAGAGATAGGGAGGGGGTGTAGGGGCTGGAAGAGGTTACAGAGATAGGGAGGGGGTGTAGGGGCTGGAGGTGGGTGCCGAGATGGAGAGGAGGTGTTGGGGTAATCTCTGTGTCTGGAAGTTCTAAGCAGGGAATGGTAAGGGAAGCTTTGTTTAAAACTAATCCCATGGCAGTTGCTGCACAGTTGTTGGTTAAATCCCTCGCTGGCCTCTGACGCGGGTGATGTGGAATCTCCAGTCGGAGTTGCAGTTGCTTTGATGGATAAATCAGTCTTGGTTCTGGCTCTGCTGTTGTCCGATTATTATCTTTGTCCTTTCTGCATCTTGGCTGGGATTTGAGACCAATCCCACAGCTGCCAGGCATAAGCACTGATGTCTCCGCTCCACAGAGGCTTGGGTGGGGGGAGAGGGGGGGTGGGGCAGAGGGGGGGGGGGAGAGGAGGGGGGGGAGAGGAGGAGGGGGGGGGGGGAGAGGAGGAGGGGGGGGGGGGAGAGGAGGGGGGGGGGGAGAGGAGGAGGGGGGGGGGAGAGGAGGGGGGGGGGGAGAGGAGGAGTGGGGGGGGAGAGGAGGGGGGGGGGGAGAGGAGGAGGGGGGGGGGAGAGAGGAGGGGGGAGGGGGGGGAGGGGGGGGGAGGGGGGGGAGGGGGGGGGAGGGGAGGGGGGGAGGGGAGGGGGGGGAGAGGAGGGGGGGGGGGAGAGGAGGGGGGGGGAGAGGAGGGGGGGGGGGAAGAGGAGGGGGGGGGGGGGAGAGGAGGGGGGGGGGGGAAGAGGAGGGGGGGGGGGGAAGAGGGGGGGGGGGGGGGAAGAGGAGGGGGGGGGGGGAAGAGGAGGGGGGGGGGGGAAGAGGAGGGGGGGGGGGAAGAGGAGGGGGGGGGGGAAGAGGAGGGGGGGGGGAAGAGGAGGGGGGGGGGAAGAGGAGGGGGGGGGGAAGAGGAGGGGGGGGGGGAAGAGGAGGGGGGGGGGAAGAGGAGGAGGGGGGGGGGAGAGGAGGGGGGGGGGAGAGGAGGAGGGGGGGGGAGGGGAGGGGAGGGGAGGGGGGGGGGGGGATGCGAGAACTGGGACCCTCACTGATGTGTCCAACCCGGAGTGAGACACAGCTGTACAGAACCTTAGCTAGGCCTCATTTAGAATATTGTGTTCAATTCTGGTCGCCACACTACCAGAAGGATGTGGGGGTTTGGAGAGGGTACAGAAGAGGTTTACCAGGATGTTGCCTGGTCTGGAGGGTGTTTGCTATGAGGAGAGATTGGAGAAACTCGGTTTGTTCTCACTGGAGCGACGGAGGTTGAGGGGTGACCTGATAGAGGTTTACAAGATTATGAGGGGCACGGACAGAGTGGATAGTCAGAAGCTCTTTCCCCAGGGTGGAAGAGTCGAGTACTCGGGGACACCGGTTTAAGGTGCGTGGGGAAAAGTTTAGAGGAGATGTGCGAGGTAAGTTTTTTTACACAGAGGGTGGTGAATGTCTGGAACGCGCTGCCCGGGGAGGGGGTGGGAGCGGGTACGATAGCGGCATTTAAGGGGCAACTAGACGGATACATGAATAGGATGGGAATGGAAGGATACGGACTCTGTAAGTGCGTCAGGTCCTCGTGAATCCCTTGGACAGCTGTCCTCGCCCTGTGCAAATTGGAACGTGCCAACCAGGTTATGGTCCCTGAGGTGTGGGCAGATGCCACTCTCACTTGTAGATCTCAGCCTGGTGTGGGCCCACCGTACGCCCTCCTGCAGTGCTGTTGCACACCAGACATTGATGCCAAGTTGTACAAGGTACGGCACGGCAGCACAGTGGTCAACACTGCTGCCTCACAGCGCCAGGGACCCGGGTTCGATTCCCTGCTTGGGTCACTGTCTGTGTGGAGTCTGCACGTTCTCCCCGTGTCTGCGTGGGTTTCCTCCGGGTGCTCCGGTTTCCTCCCACAGTTCAAAGATGTGCAGATTAGGTGGATAGGGAGGGGGTGTACGGGGCTGGAGGGGTGTAGGAAGCTGGAGGAGGTTACAGAGGTAGGGAGTGGCTGTAGGGGCTGTTAGGGAGGGAGTTCCGGGATTGTTATTGGACATCAGTCAGTCCTCGTGTGTGGGGTAGGTACACCCACAGTGCTGTTAGGGAGGTAGTCCCAGGATTTTGACCCCAGCCACAGTGAAGGAATGGCCGATATATTTCCAAGTCGGGATGGTGAGTGGCTTGGAGGGGGAACTTGCAGGTGGGGGTGTTCCCCATGTGTCTGCTCCCCCCCCCCGTCCTTCTAGATGGTAGAGGTGGCGGGTTTGGAAGGTGCTGTGGAAGGAGCCTTGGTGAGTCGCTGCGGTGCATCTTGTAGATGGTACACACGGCTGGCACTGTGTGTCGGTGGTGGAGGGAGTGAGTGTTTGTGGTTAGTGTGTCGATCGAGCGGGGCTGCTTTGTCCTGGATGGTGTCGAGC
>NW_027591165.1:30000-55000 GCF_964213995.1 Mustelus asterias | reverse complement strand
CCCCGGTGTGTGTGTGTGTGCGAGCCACGCCCCGGTGTGTGTGTGCGAGCCACGCCCCGGTGTGTGTGTGCGAGCCACGCCCCGGTGTGTGTGTGCGAGCCACGCCCCGGTGTGTGTGTGCGAGCCACGCCCCGGTGTGTGTGTGTGTCCGAGCCACGCCCCGGTGTGTGTGTGTGCGAACCACGCCCCGGTGTGTGTGTGTGCGAGCCACGCCCCGGTGTGTGTGTGTGCGAGCCACGCCCCGGTGTGTGTGTGTGCGAGCCACGCCCCGGTGTGTGTGTGTGTGTGCGAGCCACGCCCCGGTGTGTGTGTGTGTGTGCGAGCCACGCCCCGGTGTGTGTGTGAGCCACGCCCCGGTGTGTGTGTGTGCGAGCCACGTCCCTGTGTGTGTGTGTGTGTGTGTGTGTGTGCGAGCCACGCCCCTGTGTGTGTGTGTGTGCGAGCCACGCCCCTGTGTGTGTGTGTGTGCGAGCCACGCCCCTGTGTGTGTGTGCGAGCCACGCCCCTGTGTGTGTGTGCGAGCCACGCCCCTGTGTGTGTGCGAGCCACGCCCCTGTGTGTGTGTGTGCGAGCCACGCCCCTGTGTGTGTGCGAGCCACGCCCCTGTGTGTGTGTGTGCGAGCCACGCCCCTGTGTGTGCGTGTGCGAGCCACGCCCCTGTGTGTGTGTGTGTGAGCCACGCCCCGGTGTGTGTGTGTGTGCGAGCCACGCCCCTGTGTGTGCGTGTGCGAGCCACGCCCCTGTGTGTGTGTGTGTGAGCCACGCCCCTGTGTGTGCGTGTGCGAGCCACGCCCCTGTGTGTGTGTGCGAGCCACGCCCCTGTGTGTGTGTGTGCGAGCCACGCCCCTGTGTGTGCGTGTGCGAGCCACGCCCCGGTGTGTGCGTGTGCGAGCCACGCCCCGGTGTGTGTGCGAGCCACGCCCCGGTGTGTGTGTGTGTGCGAGCCACGCCCCGGTGTGTGTGTTTGTGTGCGAGCCACGCCCCGGTGTGTGTGTGTGCGCGAGCCACGCCCCGGTGTGTGTGTGTGTGCGAGCCACGCCCCGGTGTGTGTGTGTGTGTGCGAGCCACGCCCCGGTGTGTGTGTGTGCGCGAGCCACGCCCCGGTGTGTGTGTGTGTGTGCGAGCCACGCCCCGGTGTGTGTGTGTGCGCGAGCCACGCCCCGGTGTGTGTGTGTGTGTGTGCGAGCCACGCCCCGGTGTGTGTGTGTGCGCGAGCCACGCCCCGGTGTGTGTGTGTGTGTGCGAGCCACGCCCCGGTGTGTGTGTGTGTGTGTGTGTGTGCGAGCCACGCCCTGGTGTGTGTGTGTGTGTGCGAGCCACGCCCTGGTGTGTGTGTGTGTGTGCGAGCCACGCCCCGGTGTGTGAGTGTGTGTGCGAGCCACGCCCCGGTGTGTGTGTGTGCGAGCCACGCCCCTGTGTGTGTGTGTGCGAGCCACGCCCCGGTGTGTGAGTGTGTGTGCGAGCCATGCCCCGGTGTGTGTGTGTGTGTGCGAGCCATGCCCCGGTGTGTGTGTGTGTGTGCGAGCCACGCCCCGGTGTGTGAGTGTGTGTGCGAGCCATGCCCCGGTGTGTGTGTGTGTGTGCGAGCCACGCCCCGGTGTGTGTGTGTGCGCGAGCCACGCCCCGGTGTGTGTGTTTGTGTGCGAGCCACGCCCCGGTGTGTGTGTGTGTGTGCGAGCCACGCCCCGGTGTGTGTGTGTGTGCGCGAGCCACACCCCGGTGTGTGTGTTTGTGCGTGAGCCACGCCCCGGTGTGTGTGTGTGTGTGCGAGCCACGCCCCGGTGTGTGTGTGTGTGTGCGAGCCACGCCCCGGTGTGTGTGTGTGTGTGCGAGCCACGCCCCGGTGTGTGTGTGTGTGTGCGAGCCACGCCCCGGTGTGTGTGTGTGTGTGCGAGCCACGCCCCGGTGTGTGTGTGTGTGTGCGAGCCACGCCCCGGTGTGTGTGTGTGTGTGCGAGCCACGCCCCGGTGTGTGTGTGTGTGCGAGCCACGCCCCGGTGTGTGTGTGTGTGCGAGCCACGCCCCGGTGTGTGTGTGTGTGTGTGAGCCACGCCCCGGTGTGTGTGTGTGTGCGAGCCACGCCCCGGTGTGTGTGTGTGTGCGAGCCACGCCCCGGTGTGTGTGTGTGTGCGAGCCACGCCCCGGTGTGTGTGTGTGTGCGAGCCACGCCCCGGTGTGTGTGTGCGAGCCACGCCCCGGTGTGTGTGTGTGTGCGAGCCACGCCCCGGTGTGTGTGTGTGTGCGAGCCACGCCCCGGTGTGTGTGTGTGTGCGAGCCACGCCCCGGTGTGTGTGTGTGTGCGAGCCACGCCCCGGTGTGTGTGTGTGTGCGAGCCACGCCCCGGTGTGTGTGTGTGTGCGAGCCACGCCCCGGTGTGTGTGTGTGTGCGAGCCACGCCCCGGTGTGTGTGTGTGTGTGCGAGCCACGCCCCGGTGTGTGCGTGCGAGCCACGCCCCGGTGTGTGTGTGCGTGCGAGCCACGCCCCGGTGTGTGTGTGTGTGCGTGCGAGCCACGCCCCGGTGTGTGTGTGTGTGCGTGCGAGCCACGCCCCGGTGTGTGTGTGTGTGCGAGCCACGCCCCGGTGTGTGTGTGCGAGCCACGCCCCGGTGTGTGTGTGTGTGCGTGCGAGCCACGCCCCGGTGTGTGTGTGTGTGCGAGCGAGCCACGCCGCGGTGTGTGTGTGCGCGCGAGCCACGCCCCGGTGTGTGTGTGCGCGCGAGCCAGGGCCCGGGGTGTGTGTGTGCGCGCGAGCCACGCCCCGGTGTGTGTGTGCGTGCGAGCCACGCCCCGGTGTGTGTGTGCGTGCGAGCCACGCCCCGGTGTGTGTGTGTGTGTGCGAGCCACGCCCCGGTGTGTGTGTGTGTGCGAGCCACGCCCCGGTGTGTGTGTGTGTGCGAGCCACGCCCCGGTGTGTGTGTGTGTGCGAGCCGCGCCCCGGTGTGTGTGTGCGAGCCACGCCCCGGTGTGTGTGTGTGTGCGAGCCACGCCCCGGTGTGTGTGTGTGCGAGCCACGCCCCGGTGTGTGTGTGTGTCCGAGCCACGCCCCGGTGTGTGTGTGTGCGAGCCACGCCCCGGTGTGTGTGTGTGCGAGCCACGCCCCGGTGTGTGTGTGTGCGAACCACGCCCCGGTGTGTGTGTGTGTGTGTGCGAGCCACGCCCTGGTGTGTGTGTGTGCGAACCACGCCCCGGTGTGGGTGTGTGTCCGAGCCACGCCCCGGTGTGTGTGTGTGCGAGCCACGCCCGTGTGTGTGTGTGTGTGCGAGCCATGCCCCTGTGTGTGTGTGTGCGAGCCACGTCCCTGTGTGTGTGTGTGTGTGTGTGTGTGTGTGTGCGAGCCACGCCCCTGTGTGTGTGTGTGCGAGCCACGCCCCTGTGTGTGTGTGTGCGAGCCACGCCCCTGTGTGTGTGTGTGCGAGCCACGCCCCTGTGTGTGTGTGTGCGAGCCACGCCCCTGTGTGTGTGTGTGCGAGCCACGCCCCGGTGTGTGTGCGAGCCACGCCCCGGTGTGTGTGTGTGTGCGAGCCACGCCCCGGTGTGTGTGTGTGCGAGCCACGCCCCGGTGTGTGTGTGTGCGCGAGCCACGCCCCGGTGTGTGTGTGTGTGCGAGCCACGCCCCGGTGTGTGTGTGTGTGTGCGAGCCACGCCCCGGTGTGTGTGTGTGTGCGAGCCACGCCCCGGTGTGTGTGTGTGTGCGAGCCACGCCCCGGTGTGTGTGTGTGTGCGAGCCACGCCCCGGTGTGTGTGTGTGCGAGCCACGCCCCGGTGTGTGTGTGTGCGAGCCACGCCCCGGTGTGTGTGCGTGTGTGTGCGAGCCACGCCCCAGTGTGTGTGTGCGAGCCACGCCCCGGTGTGTGTGTGTGTGTGCGAGCCACGCCCCGGTGTGTGTGTGTGTGCGAGCCACGCCCCGGTGTGTGTGTGTGTGTGCGAGCCACGCCCCGGTGTGTGTGTGTGTCCGAGCCACGCCCCGGTGTGTGTGTGTGCGAGCCACGCCCCGGTGTGTGTGTGTGCGAGCCACGCCCCGGTGTGTGTGTGTGCGAACCACGCCCCGGTGTGTGTGTGTGTGTGTGTGTGTGCGAGCCACGCCCTGGTGTGTGTGTGTGCGAACCACGCCCCGGTGTGGGTGTGTGTCCGAGCCACGCCCCGGTGTGTGTGTGTGTGCGAGCCACGCCCGTGTGTGTGTGTGTGTGCGAGCCATGCCCCTGTGTGTGTGTGTGCGAGCCACGTCCCTGTGTGTGTGTGTGTGTGTGTGTGTGCGAGCCACGCCCCTGTGTGTGTGTGTGCGAGCCACGCCCCTGTGTGTGTGTGTGCGAGCCACGCCCCTGTGTGTGTGTGTGCGAGCCACGCCCCTGTGTGTGTGTGTGCGAGCCACGCCCCTGTGTGTGTGTGTGCGAGCCACGCCCCTGTGTGTGTGTGTGCGAGCCACGCCCCGGTGTGTGTGCGAGCCACGCCCCGGTGTGTGTGTGTGCGAGCCACGCCCCGGTGTGTGTGTGTGCGAGCCACGCCCCGGTGTGTGTGTGTGCGAGCCACGCCCCGGTGTGTGTGTGTGCGCGAGCCACGCCCCGGTGTGTGTGTGTGTGCGAGCCACGCCCCGGTGTGTGTGTGTGTGTGCGAGCCACGCCCCGGTGTGTGTGTGTGCGCGAGCCACGCCCCGGTGTGTGTGTGTGTGTGCGAGCCACGCCCCGGTGTGTGTGTGTGCGCGAGCCACGCCCCGGTGTGTGTGTGTGTGTGTGCGAGCCACGCCCCGGTGTGTGTGTGTGCGCGAGCCACGCCCCGGTGTGTGTGTGTGTGTGCGAGCCACGCCCCGGTGTGTGTGTGTGTGTGTGTGTGTGTGTGTGTGTGTGTGTGCGAGCCACGCCCTGGTGTGTGTGTGTGTGTGCGAGCCACGCCCTGGTGTGTGTGTGTGTGTGCGAGCCACGCCCCGGTGTGTGTGTTTGTGTGCGAGCCACGCCCCGGTGTGTGTGTGTGTGTGCGAGCCACGCCCCGGTGTGTGTGTGTGCGAGCCACGCCCCGGTGTGTGTGTGTGTGTGCGAGCCACGCCCCGGTGTGTGTGTGTGTGTGCGAGCCACGCCCCGGTGTGTGTGTGTGTGCGCGAGCCACGCCCCGGTGTGTGTGTTTGTGTGCGAGCCACGCCCCGGTGTGTGTGTGTGTGTGCGAGCCACGCCCCGGTGTGTGTGTGTGTGCGAGCCACGCCCCGGTGTGTGTGTGTGTGTGCGAGCCACGCCCCGGTGTGTGTGTGTGTGTGCGAGCCACGCCCCGGTGTGTGTGTGTGTGTGCGAGCCACGCCCCGGTGTGTGTGTGTGTGTGCGAGCCACGCCCCGGTGTGTGAGTGTGTGTGCGAGCCACGCCCCGGTGTGTGTGTGTGTGTGCGAGCCACGCCCCGGTGTGTGTGTGTGTGTGCGAGCCACGCCCCGGTGTGTGTGTGTGTGTGCGAGCCACGCCCCGGTGTGTGTGTGTGTGTGCGAGCCACGCCCCGGTGTGTGAGTGTGTGCGCGAGCCACGCCCCGGTGTGTGAGTGTGTGTGCGAGCCACGCCCCGGTGTGTGTGTGTGTGTGCGAGCCACGCCCCGGTGTGTGAGTGTGTGCGCGAGTCACGCCCCGGTGTGTGTGTGTGTGTGCGAGTCACGCCCCGGTGTGTGTGTGTGTGTGCGAGTCACGCCCCGGTGTGTGTGTGTGTGCGCGAGCCACGCCCCGGTGTGTGTGTGTGTGCGAGTCACGCCCCGGTGTGTGTGTGTGCGAGCCACGCCCCGGTGTGTGTGTGTGTGTGCGAGCCACGCCCCGGTGTGTGTGTGTGCGCGAGCCACGCCCCGGTGTGTGTGTGTGTGTGCGAGCCACGCCCCGGTGTGTGTGTGTGTGTGCGAGCCACGCCCCGGTGTGTGTGTGTGTGCGCGAGCCACGCCCCGGTGTGTGTTTGTGTGCGAGCCACGCCCCGGTGTGTGTGTGTGTGTGTGCGAGCCACGCCCCGGTGTGTGTGTGTGTGTGCGAGCCACGCCCCGGTGTGTGTGTGTGTGTGCGAGCCACGCCCCGGTGTGTGTGTGTGTGTGCGAGCCACGCCCCGGTGTGTGTGTGTGTGTGCGAGCCACGCCCCGGTGTGTGTGTGTGTGTGTGCGAGCCACGCCCCGGTGTGTGTGTGTGTGTGCGAGCCACGCCCCGGTGTGTGTGTGTGTGTGCGAGCCACGCCCCGGTGTGTGTGTGTGTGTGCGAGCCACGCCCCGGTGTGTGTGTGTGCAGCCACGCCCGGTGTGTGTGTGTGCGAGCCACGCCCCGGTGTGTGTGTGTGTGTGCGAGCCACGCCCCGGGTGTGTGTGTGTGCGAGCCACGCCCCGGTGTGTGTGTGTGCGAGCCACGCCCCGGTTGTGTTTGCTCAGCCCCCCCCCCATCATGCCCCGGTGTGTGTGTGTGTGTGCGAGCCACGCCCCGGTGTGTGTGTGTGCGAGCCACGCCCCGGTGTGTGTGTGTGCGAGCCACGCCCCGGTGTGTGTGCGAGCCACGCCCCAGTGTGTGTGTGTGTGTGTGCGAGCCACGCCCCAGTGTGTGTGTGCGAGCCACGCCCCGGTGTGTGTGTGTGTGTGCGAGCCACGCCCCGGTGTGTGTGTGTGCGAGCCACGCCCCGGTGTGTGTGTGCGAGCCACGCCCCTGTGTGTGTGTGTGCGAGCCACGCCCCTGTGTGTGTGTGTGCGAGCCACGCCCCTGTGTGTGTGTGTGCGAGCCACGCCCCGGTGTGTGTGCGAGCCACGCCCCGGTGTGTGTGTGTGTGCGAGCCACGCCCCGGTGTGTGTGTGTGCGAGACACGCCCCGGTGTGTGTGTGTGCGCGAGCCACGCCCCGGTGTGTGTGTGTGTGCGAGCCACGCCCCGGTGTGTGTGTGTGTGTGCGAGCCACGCCCCGGTGTGTGTGTGCGCGAGCCACGCCCCGGTGTGTGTGTGTGTGTGCGAGCCACGCCCCGGTGTGTGTGTGTGCGCGAGCCACGCCCCGGTGTGTGTGTGTGTGTGTGCGAGCCACGCCCCGGTGTGTGTGTGTGCGCGAGCCACGCCCCGGTGTGTGTGTGTGTGTGCGAGCCACGCCCCGGTGTGTGTGTGTGTGTGTCTGTGTGTGTGTGCGAGCCACGCCCTGGTGTGTGTGTGTGTGTGCGAGCCACGCCCTGGTGTGTGTGTGTGTGTGCGAGCCACGCCCCGGTGTGTGTGTGTGTGTGCGAGCCACGCCCTGGTGTGTGTGTGTGTGTGCGAGCCACGCCCCGGTGTGTGTGTGTGCGCGAGCCACGCCCCGGTGTGTGTGTGTGTGTGTGCGAGCCACGCCCCGGTGTGTGTGTGTGCGCGAGCCACGCCCCGGTGTGTGTGTGTGTGTGCGAGCCACGCCCCGGTGTGTGTGTGTGTGTGTCTGTGTGTGTGTGCGAGCCACGCCCTGGTGTGTGTGTGTGTGTGCGAGCCACGCCCCGGTGTGTGTGTGTGTGTGCGAGCCATGCCCCGGTGTGTGTGTGTGTGTGCGAGCCACGCCCCGGTGTGTGTGTGTGCGCGAGCCACGCCCCGGTGTGTGTGTTTGTGTGCGAGCCACGCCCCGGTGTGTGTGTGTGTGTGCGAGCCACGCCCCGGTGTGTGTGTGTGTGTGCGAGCCACGCCCCGGTGTGTGTGTGTGTGTGTGCGAGCCACGCCCCGGTGTGTGTGTGTGTGTGCGAGCCACGCCCCGGTGTGTGTGTGTGTGTGCGCGCCACGCCCCGGTGTGTGAGTGTGTGTGCAAGCCACGCCCCGGTGTGTGTGTGTGTGTGCGAGTCACGCCCCGGTGTGTGTGTGTGCGAGCCACGCCCCGGTGTGTGTGTGTGTGCGAGCCACGCCCCGGTGTGTGTGTGTGTGCGAGCCACGCCCCGGTGTGTGTGTGTGTGCGAGCCACGCCCCGGTGTGTGTGTGTGTGCGAGCCACGCCCCGGTGTGTGTGTGTGTGCGAGCCACGCCCCGGTGTGTGTGTGTGTGCGAGCCACGCCCCGGTGTGTGTGTGTGTGTGCGAGCCACGCCCCGGTGTGTGCGTGCGAGCCACGCCCCGGTGTGTGTGTGCGTGCGAGCCACGCCCCGGTGTGTGTGTGTGCGTGCGAGCCACGCCCCGTGTGTGTGTGTGTGCGTGGCGAGCCACGCCCCGGTGTGTGTGTGTGTGCGAGCCACGCCCCGGTGTGTGTGTGCGAGCCACGCCCCGGTGTGTGTGTGTGTGCGTGCGAGCCACGCCCCGGTGTGTGTGTGTGTGCGAGCGAGCCACGCCGCGGTGTGTGTGTGCGCGCGAGCCACGCCCCGGTGTGTGTGTGCGCGCGAGCCAGGGCCCGGGGTGTGTGTGTGCGCGCGAGCCACGCCCCGGTGTGTGTGTGCGTGCGAGCCACGCCCCGGTGTGTGTGTGCGTGCGAGCCACGCCCCGGTGTGTGTGTGTGTGTGCGAGCCACGCCCCGGTGTGTGTGTGTGTGCGAGCCACGCCCCGGTGTGTGTGTGTGTGCGAGCCACGCCCCGGTGTGTGTGTGTGTGCGAGCCGCGCCCCGGTGTGTGTGTGCGAGCCACGCCCCGGTGTGTGTGTGTGTGCGAGCCACGCCCCGGTGTGTGTGTGTGCGAGCCACGCCCCGGTGTGTGTGTGTGTCCGAGCCACGCCCCGGTGTGTGTGTGTGCGAGCCACGCCCCGGTGTGTGTGTGTGCGAGCCACGCCCCGGTGTGTGTGTGTGCGAACCACGCCCCGGTGTGTGTGTGTGTGTGTGTGTGCGAGCCACGCCCTGGTGTGTGTGTGTGCGAACCACGCCCCGGTGTGGGTGTGTGTCCGAGCCACGCCCCGGTGTGTGTGTGTGCGAGCCACGCCCGTGTGTGTGTGTGTGTGCGAGCCATGCCCCTGTGTGTGTGTGTGCGAGCCACGTCCCTGTGTGTGTGTGTGTGTGTGTGTGCGAGCCACGCCCCTGTGTGTGTGTGTGCGAGCCACGCCCCTGTGTGTGTGTGTGCGAGCCACGCCCCTGTGTGTGTGTGTGCGAGCCACGCCCCTGTGTGTGTGTGTGCGAGCCACGCCCCTGTGTGTGTGTGTGCGAGCCACGCCCCGGTGTGTGTGCGAGCCACGCCCCGGTGTGTGTGTGTGTGCGAGCCACGCCCCGGTGTGTGTGTGTGCGAGCCACGCCCCGGTGTGTGTGTGTGCGTGAGCCACGCCCCGGTGTGTGTGTGTGTGCGAGCCACGCCCCGGTGTGTGTGTGTGTGTGCGAGCCACGCCCCGGTGTGTGTGTGTGTGCGAGCCACGCCCCGGTGTGTGTGTGTGTGCGAGCCACGCCCCGGTGTGTGTGTGTGTGCGAGCCACGCCCCGGTGTGTGTGTGTGTGCGAGCCACGCCCCGGTGTGTGTGTGTGCGAGCCACGCCCCGGTGTGTGTGTGTGCGAGCCACGCCCCGGTGTGTGTGCGTGTGTGTGCGAGCCACGCCCCAGTGTGTGTGTGCGAGCCACGCCCCGGTGTGTGTGTGTGTGTGCGAGCCACGCCCCGGTGTGTGTGTGTGTGCGAGCCACGCCCCGGTGTGTGTGTGTGTGTGCGAGCCACGCCCCGGTGTGTGTGTGTGTCCGAGCCACGCCCCGGTGTGTGTGTGTGCGAGCCACGCCCCGGTGTGTGTGTGTGCGAGCCACGCCCCGGTGTGTGTGTGTGCGAACCACGCCCCGGTGTGTGTGTGTGTGTGTGTGTGCGAGCCACGCCCTGGTGTGTGTGTGTGCGAACCACGCCCCGGTGTGGGTGTGTGTCCGAGCCACGCCCCGGTGTGTGTGTGTGCGAGCCACGCCCGTGTGTGTGTGTGTGTGCGAGCCATGCCCCTGTGTGTGTGTGTGCGAGCCACGTCCCTGTGTGTGTGTGTGTGTGTGTGTGTGCGAGCCACGCCCCTGTGTGTGTGTGTGCGAGCCACGCCCCTGTGTGTGTGTGTGCGAGCCACGCCCCTGTGTGTGTGTGTGCGAGCCACGCCCCTGTGTGTGTGTGTGCGAGCCACGCCCCTGTGTGTGTGTGTGCGAGCCACGCCCCGGTGTGTGTGCGAGCCACGCCCCGGTGTGTGTGTGTGCGAGCCACGCCCCGGTGTGTGTGTGTGCGAGCCACGCCCCGGTGTGTGTGTGTGCGCGAGCCACGCCCCGGTGTGTGTGTGTGTGCGAGCCACGCCCCGGTGTGTGTGTGTGTGTGCGAGCCACGCCCCGGTGTGTGTGTGTGCGCGAGCCACGCCCCGGTGTGTGTGTGTGTGTGCGAGCCACGCCCCGGTGTGTGTGTGTGCGCGAGCCATGCCCCGGTGTGTGTGTGTGTGTGTGCGAGCCACGCCCCGGTGTGTGTGTGTGCGCGAGCCACGCCCCGGTGTGTGTGTGTGTGTGCGAGCCACGCCCCGGTGTGTGTGTGTGTGTGTGTGTGTGTGTGTGTGTGTGCGAGCCACGCCCTGGTGTGTGTGTGTGTGTGCGAGCCACGCCCTGGTGTGTGTGTGTGTGTGCGAGCCACGCCCCGGTGTGTGTGTTTGTGTGCGAGCCACGCCCCGGTGTGTGTGTGTGTGTGCGAGCCACGCCCCGGTGTGTGTGTGTGCGAGCCACGCCCCGGTGTGTGTGTGTGTGTGCGAGCCACGCCCCGGTGTGTGTGTGTGTGTGCGAGCCACGCCCCGGTGTGTGTGTGTGTGCGCGAGCCACGCCCCGGTGTGTGTGTTTGTGTGCGAGCCACGCCCCGGTGTGTGTGTGTGTGTGCGAGCCACGCCCCGGTGTGTGTGTGTGTGCGAGCCACGCCCCGGTGTGTGTGTGTGTGTGCGAGCCACGCCCCGGTGTGTGTGTGTGTGTGCGAGCCACGCCCCGGTGTGTGTGTGTGTGTGCGAGCCACGCCCCGGTGTGTGAGTGTGTGTGCGAGCCACGCCCCGGTGTGTGTGTGTGTGTGCGAGCCACGCCCCGGTGTGTGTGTGTGTGTGCGAGCCACGCCCCGGTGTGTGTGTGTGTGTGCGAGCCACGCCCCGGTGTGTGTGTGTGTGTGCGAGCCACGCCCCGGTGTGTGAGTGTGTGCGCGAGCCACGCCCCGGTGTGTGAGTGTGTGTGCGAGCCACGCCCCGGTGTGTGTGTGTGTGTGCGAGCCACGCCCCGGTGTGTGAGTGTGTGCGCGAGTCACGCCCCGGTGTGTGTGTGTGTGTGCGAGTCACGCCCCGGTGTGTGTGTGTGTGTGCGAGTCACGCCCCGGTGTGTGTGTGTGTGCGCGAGCCACGCCCCGGTGTGTGTGTGTGTGCGAGTCACGCCCCGGTGTGTGTGTGAGCCACGCCCCGGTGTGTGTGTGTGTGTGCGAGCCACGCCCCGGTGTGTGTGTGTGCGCGAGCCACGCCCCGGTGTGTGTGTGTGTGTGCGAGCCACGCCCCGGTGTGTGTGTGTGTGTGCGAGCCACGCCCCGGTGTGTGTGTGTGTGCGCGAGCCACGCCCCGGTGTGTGTTTGTGTGCGAGCCACGCCCCGGTGTGTGTGTGTGTGTGTGCGAGCCACGCCCCGGTGTGTGTGTGTGTGTGCGAGCCACGCCCCGGTGTGTGTGTGTGTGTGCGAGCCACGCCCCGGTGTGTGTGTGTGTGTGCGAGCCACGCCCCGGTGTGTGTGTGTGTGTGCGAGCCACGCCCCGGTGTGTGTGTGTGTGTGTGTGCGAGCCACGCCCCGGTGTGTGTGTGTGTGTGCGAGCCACGCCCCGGTGTGTGTGTGTGTGTGCGAGCCACGCCCCGGTGTGTGTGTGTGTGTGCGAGCCACGCCCCGGTGTGTGTGTGTGTGTGCGAGCCACGCCCCGGTGTGTGTGTGTGCGAGCCACGCCCCGGTGTGTGTGTGTGCGAGCCACGCCCCGGTGTGTGTGTGTGTGTGCGAGCCACGCCCCGGTGTGTGTGTGTGCGAGCCACGCCCCGGTGTGTGTGTGTGCGAGCCACGCCCCGGTGTGTGTGTGTGTGTGCGAGCCACGCCCCGGTGTGTGTGTGTGTGTGCGAGCCACGCCCCGGTGTGTGTGTGTGCGAGCCACGCCCCGGTGTGTGTGTGTGCGAGCCACGCCCCGGTGTGTGTGCGAGCCACGCCCCAGTGTGTGTGTGTGTGTGTGCGAGCCACGCCCCAGTGTGTGTGTGCGAGCCACGCCCCGGTGTGTGTGTGTGTGTGCGAGCCACGCCCCGGTGTGTGTGTGTGCGAGCCACGCCCCGGTGTGTGTGTGCGAGCCACGCCCGTGTGTGTGTGTGCGAGCCACGCCCCTGTGTGTGTGTGTGCGAGCCACGCCCCGGTGTGTGTGCGAGCCACGCCCCGGTGTGTGTGTGTGTGCGAGCCACGCCCCGGTGTGTGTGTGTGCGAGACACGCCCCGGTGTGTGTGTGTGCGCGAGCCACGCCCCGGTGTGTGTGTGTGTGCGAGCCACGCCCCGGTGTGTGTGTGTGTGTGCGAGCCACGCCCCGGTGTGTGTGTGTGCGCGAGCCACGCCCCGGTGTGTGTGTGTGTGTGCGAGCCACGCCCCGGTGTGTGTGTGTGCGCGAGCCACGCCCCGGTGTGTGTGTGTGTGTGTGCGAGCCACGCCCCGGTGTGTGTGTGTGCGCGAGCCACGCCCCGGTGTGTGTGTGTGTGTGCGAGCCACGCCCCGGTGTGTGTGTGTGTGTGTCTGTGTGTGTGTGCGAGCCACGCCCTGGTGTGTGTGTGTGTGTGCGAGCCACGCCCTGGTGTGTGTGTGTGTGTGCGAGCCACGCCCCGGTGTGTGTGTGTGTGTGCGAGCCACGCCCTGGTGTGTGTGTGTGTGTGCGAGCCACGCCCCGGTGTGTGTGTGTGCGCGAGCCACGCCCCGGTGTGTGTGTGTGTGTGTGCGAGCCACGCCCCGGTGTGTGTGTGTGCGCGAGCCACGCCCCGGTGTGTGTGTGTGTGTGCGAGCCACGCCCCGGTGTGTGTGTGTGTGTGTCTGTGTGTGTGTGCGAGCCACGCCCTGGTGTGTGTGTGTGTGTGCGAGCCACGCCCCGGTGTGTGTGTGTGTGTGCGAGCCATGCCCCGGTGTGTGTGTGTGTGTGCGAGCCACGCCCCGGTGTGTGTGTGTGCGCGAGCCACGCCCCGGTGTGTGTGTTTGTGTGCGAGCCACGCCCCGGTGTGTGTGTGTGTGTGCGAGCCACGCCCCGGTGTGTGTGTGTGTGTGCGAGCCACGCCCCGGTGTGTGTGTGTGTGTGTGCGAGCCACGCCCCGGTGTGTGTGTGTGTGTGTGCGAGCCACGCCCCGGTGTGTGTGTGTGTGTGCGCGCCACGCCCCGGTGTGTGAGTGTGTGTGCGAGCCACGCCCCGGTGTGTGTGTGTGTGTGCGAGTCACGCCCCGGTGTGTGTGTGTGCGAGCCACGCCCCGGTGTGTGTGTGTGTGTGCGAGCCACGCCCCGGTGTGTGTGTGTGTGCGAGCCACGCCCTGGTGTGTGTGTGTGTGTGCGCGAGCCACGCCCCGGTGTGTGTGTGTGTGTGCGAGCCACGCCCCGGTGTGTGTGTGTGTGTGCGAGCCACGCCCCGGTGTGTGTGTGTGTGTGCGAGCCACGCCCCGGTGTGTGTGTGTGTGTGTGTGCGCGAGCCACGCCCCGGTGTGTGTTTGTGTGCGAGCCACGCCCCGGTGTGTGTGTGTGTGTGCGAGCCACGCCCCGGTGTGTGTGTGTGTGTGCGAGCCACGCCCCGGTGTGTGTGTGTGTGTGCGAGCCACGCCCCGGTGTGTGTGTGTGTGTGCGAGCCACGCCCCGGTGTGTGTGTGTGTGTGCGAGCCACGCCCCGGTGTGTGTGTGTGTGTGCGAGCCACGCCCCGGTGTGTGTGTGTGTGTGCGAGCCACGCCCCGGTGTGTGTGTGTGTGTGCGAGCCACGCCCCGGTGTGTGTGTGTGTGTGCGAGCCACGCCCCGGTGTGTGTGTGTGCGAGCCACGCCCCGGTGTGTGTGTGTGTGTGCGAGCCACGCCCCGGTGTGTGTGTGCGTGTGCGAGCCACGCCCCGGTGTGTGTGTGTGTGTGCGAGCCACGCCCCGGTGTGTGTGTGTGCGAGCCACGCCCCGGTGTGTGTGCGAGCCACGCCCCGGTGTGTGTGCGAGCCACGCCCCAGTGTGTGTGTGTGTGTGTGCGAGCCACGCCCCAGTGTGTGTGTGCGAGCCACGCCCCGGTGTGTGTGTGTGTGTGCGAGCCACGCCCCGGTGTGTGTGTGTGCGAGCCACGCCCCGGTGTGTGTGTGTGCGAGCCACGCCCCGGTGTGTGTGTGTGCGAGCCACGCCCCGGTGTGTGTGTGTGTGTGCGAGCCACGCCCCTGTGTGTGTGTGTGCGAGCCACGCCCCGGTGTGTGTGTGTGTGTGCGAGCCACGCCCCGGTGTGTGTGTGTGCGCGAGCCACGCCCCGGTGTGTGTGTGTGCGAGCCACGCCCCGGTGTGTGTGTGTGTGTGCGAGCCACGCCCCGGTGTGAGTGTGTGCGCGAGCCACGCCCCGGTGTGTGTGTGTGTGCGCGAGCCACGGCCCGGTGTGTGTGTGCGAGCCACGCCCCGGTGTGTGTGTGTGTGTGCGAGCCACGCCCCTGTGTGTGTGTGTGCGAGCCACGCCCCGGTGTGTGTGTGTGTGTGCGAGCCACGCCCCGGTGTGAGTGTGTGCGCGAGCCACGCCCCGGTGTGTGTGTGTGTGCGCGAGCCACGGCCCGGTGTGTGTGTGCGAGCCACGCCCCGGTGTGTGTGTGTGTGTGTGTGCGTGAGCCACGCCCCGGTGTGTGTGTGTGTGTGTGTGCGAGCCTCGCCCCGGTGTGTGTGTGTGTGTGCGAGCCTCGCCCCGGTGTTTGTGTGTGTGTGCGAGCCACGCCCCGGTGTGTGTGTTTGTGCGAGCCACGCACCAGTGTGTGTGTGTGTGTGCGAGCCACGCCCCGGTGTGTGTGTGCGAGCCACGCCCCGGTGTGTGTGTGTGCGAGCCACGCCCCGGTGTGTGTGTGTGCGAGCCACGCCCCGGTGTGTGTGTGCGAGCCACGCCCCGGTGTGTGTGTGCGAGCCACGCCCCGGTGTGTGTGTGCGTGCGAGCCACGCCCCGGTGTGTGTGTGTGTGCGAGCCACGCCCCGGTGTGTGTGTGTGTGCGAGCCACGCCCCGGTGTGTGTGTGTGTGCGAGCCACGCCCCGGTGTGTGTGTGTGTGCGAGCCACGCCCCGGTGTGTGTGTGTGTGCGAGCCACGCCCCGGTGTGTGTGTGTGTGCGAGCCACGCCCCGGTGTGTGTGTGTGTGCGAGCCACGCCCCGGTGTGTGTGTGTGTGCGAGCCACGCCCCGGTGTGTGTGTGTGTGTGCGAGCCACGCCCCGGTGTGTGTGTGTGTGCGAGCCACGCCCCGGTGTGTGTGTGTGTGCGAGCCACGCCCCGGTGTGTGTGTGCGAGCCACGCCCCGGTGTGTGTGTGTGCGAGCCACGCCCCGGTGTGTGTGTGTGTGCGAGCCACGCCCCGGTGTGTGTGTGTGTGCGAGCCACGCCCCGGTGTGTGTGTGTGTGCGAGCCACGCCCCGGTGTGTGTGTGTGTGCGTGCGAGCCACGCCCCGGTGTGTGTGTGTGTGCGAGCCACGCCCCGGTGTGTGTGTGTGTGTGCGAGCCACGCCCCGGTGTGTGTGTGCGCGCGAGCCAGGGCCCGGGGTGTGTGTGTGCGCGCGAGCCACGCCCCGGTGTGTGTGTGCGTGCGAGCCACGCCCCGGTGTGTGTGTGCGTGCGAGCCGCGCCCCGGTGTGTGTGTGTGTGCGAGCCACGCCCCGGTGTGTGTGTGTGTGCGAGCCACGCCCCGGTGTGTGTGTGTGCGAACCACGCCCCGGTGTGTGTGTGTGTGTGCGAGCCACGCCCCGGTGTGTGTGTGTGTGCGAGCCACGCCCCGGTGTGTGTGTGTGTGCGAGCCACGCCCCCGTGTGTGTGTGTGTGTGCGAGCCACGCCCCGGTGTGTGTGTGTGTGCGAGCCACGCCCCGGTGTGTGTGTGTGCGAGCCACGCCCCGGTGTGTGTGTGTGTGCGAGCCACGCCCCGGTGTGTGTGTGTGCGAACCACGCCCCGGTGTGTGTGTGTGTGCGAGCCACGCCCCGGTGTGTGTGTGTGCGAGCCACGCCCTGGTGTGTGTGTGTGCGAGCCACGCCCCGGTGTGTGTGTGTGCGAACCACGCCCCGGTGTGTGTGTGTGTGCGAGCCACGCCCCGGTGTGTGTGTGTGTGTGTGCGAGCCACGCCCTGGTGTGTGTGTGTGTGTGTGCGAGCCACGCCCCGGTGTGTGTGTGTGTGTGTGAGCCACGCCCCGGTGTGTGTGTGCGTGCGAACCACGCCCCGGTGTGTGTGTGTGTGTGCGAGCCACGCCCCGGTGTGTGTGTGTGTGTGCGAGCCACGCCCCGGTGTGTGTGTGTGTGTGTGCGAGCCACGCCCCGGTGTGTGTGTGTGTGTGTGTGCGAGCCACGCCCCGGTGTGTGTGTGCGTGCGAACCACGCCCCGGTGTGTGTGTGTGTGTGCGAGCCACGCCCCGGTGTGTGTGTGTGTGTGTGAGCCACGCCCCGGTGTGTGTGTGTGTGTGAGCCACGCCCCGGTGTGTGTGTGTGCGAGCCACGCCCGTGTGTGTGTGTGTGTGTGTGCGAGCCATGCCCCTGTGTGTGTGTGTGTGTGTGTGTGCGAGCCATGCCCCTGTGTGTGTGTGTGTGAGCCACGCCCCGGTGTGTGTGTGTGTGTGAGCCACGCCCCGGTGTGTGTGTGTGCGAGCCACGCCCGTGTGTGTGTGTGTGTGTGTGTGCGAGCCACGTCCCTGTGTGTGTGTGTGCGTGTGCGAGCCACGCCCCTGTGTGTGTGTGTGCGAGCCACGCCCCTGTGTGTGTGTGTGCGAGCCACGCCCCTGTGTGTGTGTGTGCGAGCCACGCCCCTGTGTGTGTGTGTGCGAGCCACGCCCCTGTGTGTGTGTGCGAGCCACGCCCCTGTGTGTGTGTGTGCGAGCCACGCCCCTGTGTGTGTGTGCGAGCCACGCCCGTGTGTGTGTGTGCGAGCCACGCCCCGGTGTGTGTGTGTGTGTGCGAGCCACGCCCGTGTGTGTGTGTGCGAGCCACGCCCCGGTGTGTGTGTGTGTGCGAGCCACGCCCCTGTGTGTGTGTGTGCGAGCCACGCCCCTGTGTGTGTGTGTGCGAGCCACGCCCCTGTGTGTGTGTGTGCGAGCCACGCCCCTGTGTGTGTGTGTGCGAGCCACGCCCCTGTGTGTGCGTGTGCGAGCCACGCCCCGGTGTGTGTGCGAGCCACGCCCCGGTGTGTGTGTGTGTGCGAGCCACGCCCCGGTGTGTGTGTGTGTGCGAGCCACGCCCCGGTGTGTGTGTGTGTGCGAGCCACGCCCCGGTGTGTGTGTGTGTGCGAGCCACGCCCCGGTGTGTGTGTGTGTGCGAGCCACGCCCCTGTGTGTGTGTGTGCGAGCCACGCCCCTGTGTGTGTGTGTGCGAGCCACGCCCCTGTGTGTGTGTGTGCGAGCCACGCCCCTGTGTGTGTGTGTGTGCGAGCCACGCCCCTGTGTGTGTGTGTGCGAGCCACGCCCCTGTGTGTGTGTGTGCGAGCCACGCCCCTGTGTGTGTGTGTGCGAGCCACGCCCCTGTGTGTGTGTGTGCGAGCCACGCCCCTGTGTGTGTGTGTGTGAGCCACGCCCCTGTGTGTGTGTGTGCGAGCCACGCCCCTGTGTGTGCGTGTGCGAGCCACGCCCCGATGTGTGTGCGAGCCACGCCCCGGTGTGTGTGTGTGTGCGAGCCACGCCCCGGTGTGTGTGTTTGTGTGCGAGCCACGCCCCGGTGTGTGTGTGTGCGCGAGCCACGCCCCGGTGTGTGTGTGTGTGCGAGCCACGCCCCGGTGTGTGTGTGTGTGTGCGAGCCACGCCCCGGTGTGTGTGTGTGTGTGCGAGCCACACCCCGGTGTGTGTGTGTGCGCGAGCCACGCCCCGGTGTGTGTGTGTGCGAGCCACGCCCTGGTGTGTGTGTGTGTGTGCGAGCCACGCCCCGGTGTGTGTGTGTGTGTGTGCGAGCCACGCCCCGGTGTGTGTGTGTGTGTGCGAGCCACGCCCCGGTTTGTGTGTGTGTGTGCGAGCCACGCCCGGTGTGTGTGTGTGCGCGAGCCACGCCCCGGTGTGTGTGTTTGTGTGCGAGCCACGCCCCGGTGTGTGTGTGCGAGCCACGCCCCGGTGTGTGTGTGCGAGCCACGCCCCGGTGTGTGTGTGTGTGTGCGAGCCACGCCCCGGTGTGTGTGTGTGTGCGAGCCACGCCCCGGTGTGTGTGTGTGTGTGCGAGCCACGCCCCGGTGTGTGTGTGTGTGTGCGAGCCACGCCCCGGTGTGTGTGTGTGTGCGAGCCACGCCCCGGTGTGTGTGTGTGTGCGAGCCACGCCCCGGTGTGTGTGTGTGTGTGCGAGCCACGCCCCGGTGTGTGTGTGTGTGTGCGAGCCACGCCCCGGTGTGTGTGTGTGTGTGCGAGCCACGCCCCGGTGTGTGTGTGTGTGTGCGAGCCACGCCCCGGGTGTGTGTGTGTGCGAGCCACGCCCCGGTGTGTGTGTGTGCGTGCGAGCCACGCCCCGGTGTGTGTGTGTGTGTGTGCGAGCCACGCCCTGGTGTGTGTGTGTGTGTGCGAGCCACGCCCCGGTGTGTGTGTGTGTGTGTGTGCGAGCCACGCCCCGGTGTGTGTGTGCGAGCCACGCCCCGGTGTGTGTGTGTGTGTGCGAGCCACGCCCCGGTGTGTGTGTGTGTGTGCGAGCCACGCCCCGGTGTGTGTGTGTGCGAGCCACGCCCGGTGTGTGTGTGTGTGTGCGAGCCACGCCCCGGTGTGTGTGTGTGTGTGTGTGCGAGCCACGCCCCGGTGTGTGTGTGTGTGTGTGAGCCACGCCCCGGTGTGTGTGTGTGTGTGCGAGCCACGCCCCGGTGTGTGTGTGTGTGTGTGCGAGCCACGCCCCGGTGTGTGTGTGTGAGCGAGCCACGCCCCGGTGTGTGTGTGTGTGCGCGCCACGCCCCGGTGTGTGTGTGTGTGTGCGAGCCACGCCCCGGTGTGTGTTTTTGTGTGCGAGCCACGTCCCGGTGTGTGTGTTTGTGTGCGAGCCACGCCCCGGTGTGTGTGTGTGTGCGAGCCACGCCCCGGTGTGTGTGTGTGTGCGCGCCACGCCCCGGTGTGTGTGCGAGCCACGCCCCGGTGTGTGTGTGTGTGTGCGAGCCACGCCCCGGTGTGTGTGTGTGTGTGCGAGCCACGCCCGTGTGTGTGTGTGTGCGAGCCACGCCCCTGTGTGTGTGTCTGTGCGAGCCACGCCCCGGTGTGTGTGTGCGAGCCACACCCCTGTGTGTGTGTGTGCGAGCCACGCCCCGGTGTGTGTGTGTGTGTGCGAGCCACGCCCCGGTGTGTGTGTGTGTGTGTGCGAGCCACGCCCCGGTGTGTGTGTGTGTGTGCGAGCCACGCCCCGGTGTGTGTGTGTGTGCGAGCCACGCCCCGGTGTGTGTGTGTGTGTGCGAGCCACGCCCCGGTGTGTGTGTGTGTGTGCGAGCCACGCCCCGGTGTGTGTGTGTGTGTGCGAGCCACGCCCCGGTGTGTGTGTGTGTGCGAGCCACGCCCCGGTGTGTGTGTGTGTGTGCGAGCCACGCCCCGGTGTGTGTGTGTGTGTGCGAGCCACGCCCCGGTGTGTGTGTGTGTGTGCGAGCCACGCCCCGGTGTGTGTGTGTGTGTGCGAGCCACGCCCCGGTGTGTGTGTGTGTGCGAGCCACGCCCCTGTGTGTGTGTGTGCGAGCCACGCCCCTGTGTGTGTGTGTGCGAGCCACACCCCTGTGTGTGTGTGTGCGAGCCACACCCCTGTGTATGTGTGTGCGAGCCACGCCCCGGTGTGTGTGTGTGTGCGAGCCACGCCCCGGTGTGTGTGTGTGTGCGAGCCACGCCCCGGTGTGTGTGTGTGTGCGAGCCACGCCCCGGTGTGTGTGTGTGTGTGTGCGAGCCACGCCCCGGTGTGTGTGTGTGTGTGTGCGAGCCACGCCCCGGTGTGTGTGTGTGTGCATGCGAGCCACGCCCCGGTGTGTGTGTGTGTGTGTGCGAGCCACGCCCCGGTGTGTGTGTGTGTGTATGCGAGCCACGCCCCGGTGTGTGTGTGTGTGTGTGTGCGAGCCACGCCCCGGTGTGTGTGTGTGTGCGAGCCACGCCCCGGTGTGTGTGTGTGCGAGCCACGCCCCGGTGTGTGTGTGTGTGCGAGCCACGCCCCGGTGTGTGTGTGTGTGTGTGTGCGAGCCACCCCCCTGTGTGTGTGTGTGTGTGTGCGAGCCACCCCCCTGTGTGTGTGTTTGTGCGTGAGCCACGCCCCGGTGTGTGTGTGTGTGCGAGCCACCCCCCTGTGTGTGTGTGTGTGTGTGTGCGACCCACCCCCCGGTGTGTGTGTGTGTGTGCGAGCCACGCCCCGGTGTGTGTGTGTGCGAGCCACGCCCCTGTGTGTGTGTGTGTGTGCGAGCCACGCCCCGGTGTGTGTGTGTGTGTGCGAGCCACGCCCCGGTGTGTGTGTGTGTGTGCGAGCCACGCCCCGGTGTGTGTGTGTGTGTGCGAGCCACGCCCCGGTGTGTGTGTGTGTGTGTGTGTGTGCGCGAGCCACGCCCCGGTGTGTGTGTGTGTGTGTGCGAGCCACGCCCCGGTGTGTGTGTGTGTGCGCGCGAGCCACGCCCCGGTGTGTGTGTGTGTGTGCGAGCCACGCCCCGGTGTGTGTGTGTGTGTGCGTGTGCGAGCCACGCCCCGGTGTGTGTGCGTGTGCGAGCCACGCCCCGGTGTGTGTGTGTGTGTGCGAGCCACGCCCCGGTGTGTGTGCGTGTGCGAGCCACGCCCCGGTGTGTGCGCGTGTGCGAGCCACGCCCTGGTGTGTGCGCGTGTGCGAGCCACGCCCCGGTGTGTGCGCGTGTGCGAGCCACGCCCCGGTGTGTGCGCGTGTGCGAGCCACGCCCCGGTGTGTGCGCGTGTGCGAGCCACGCCCCGGTGTGTGTGTGCGAGCCGCGCCCCGGTGTGTGTGTGTGTGCGCGCGAGCCACGCCCCGGTGTGTGTGTGCGTGTGCGAGCCACGCCCCGGTGTGTGTGTGCGTGTGTGAGCCACGCCCCGGTGTGTGTGCGTGTGTGAGCCACGCCCCGGTGTGTGTGCGTGTGCGAGCCACGCCCCGGTGTGTGCGCGTGTGCGAGCCACGCCCCGGTGTGTGCGCGTGTGCGAGCCACGCCCCGGTGTGTGCGCGTGTGCGAGCCACGCCCCGGTGTGTGCGCGTGTGCGAGCCACGCCCCGGTGTGTGCGCGTGTGCGAGCCACGCCCCGGTGTGTGCGCGTGTGCGAGCCACGCCCCGGTGTGTGCGCGTGTGCGAGCCACGCCCCGGTGTGTGCGCGTGTGCGAGCCACGCCCCGGTGTGTGCGCGTGTGCGAGCCACGCCCCGGTGTGTGCGCGTGTGCGAGCCACGCCCCGGTGTGTGCGCGTGTGCGAGCCACGCCCCGGTGTGTGCGCGTGTGCGAGCCACGCCCCGGTGTGTGCACGTGTGCGAGCCACGCCCCGGTGTGTGCGCGTGTGCGAGCCACGCCCCGGTGTGTGCGCGTGTGCGAGCCACGCCCCGGTGTGTGCGCGTGTGCGAGCCACGCCCCGGTGTGTGCGCGTGTGCGAGCCACGCCCCGGTGTGTGCGCGTGTGCGAGCCACGCCCCGGTGTGTGCGCGTGTGCGAGCCACGCCCCGGTGTGTGCGCGTGTGCGAGCCACGCCCCGCTGTGTGCGCGTGTGCGAGCCACGCCCCGCTGTGTGCGCGTGTGCGAGCCACGCCCCGCTGTGTGCGAGCCACGCCCCGCTGTGTGCGAGCCACGCCCCGCTGTGTGCGCGTGTGCGAGCCACGCCCCGCTGTGAGCGCGTGTGCGAGCCACGCCCCGCTGTGTGCGCGTGTGCGAGCCACGCCCCGGTGTGTGCGCGTGTGCGAGCCACGCCCCGCTGTGAGCGCGTGTGCGAGCCACGCCCCGCTGTGTGCGCGTGTGCGAGCCACGCCCCGCTGTGTGCGCGTGTGCGAGCCACGCCCCGCTGTGTGCGCGTGTGCGAGCCACGCCCCGCTGTGTGCGCGTGTGCGAGCCACGCCCCGCTGTGTGCGCGTGTGCGAGCCACGCCCCGGTGTGTGCGCGTGTGCGAGCCACGCCCCGGTGTGTGCGCGTGTGCGAGCCACGCCCCGGTGTGTGCGCGTGTGCGAGCCACGCCCCGGTGTGTGCGCGTGTGCGAGCCACGCCCCGGTGTGTGCGCGTGTGCGAGCCACGCCCCGGTGTGTGCGCGTGTGCGAGCCACGCCCCGGTGTGTGCGCGTGTGCGAGCCACGCCCCGGTGTGTGCGCGTGTGCGAGCCACGCCCCGGTGTGTGCGCGTGTGCGAGCCACGCCCCGGTGTGTGCGCGTGTGCGAGCCACGCCCCGGTGTGTGCGCGTGTGCGAGCCACGCCCCGGTGTGTGCGCGTGTGCGAGCCACGCCCCGGTGTGTGCGCGTGTGCGAGCCACGCCCCGGTGTGTGCGCGTGTGCGAGCCACGCCCCGGTGTGTGCGCGTGTGCGAGCCACGCCCCGGTGTGTGCGCGTGTGCGAGCCACGCCCCGGTGTGTGCGCGTGTGCGAGCCACGCCCCGGTGTGTGCGCGTGTGCGAGCCACGCCCCGGTGTGTGCGCGTGTGCGAGCCACGCCCCGGTGTGTGCGCGCGAGCCACGCCCCGGTGTGTGCGCGTGTGCGCGCGAGCCACGCCCCGGTGTGTGCGCGTGTGCGAGCCACGCCCCGGTGTGTGCGCGTGTGCGAGCCACGCCCCGGTGTGTGCGCGTGTGCGAGCCACGCCCCGGTGTGTGCGCGTGTGCGAGCCACGCCCCGGTGTGTGCGCGTGTGCGAGCCACACCCCGGTGTGTGCGCGTGTGCGAGCCACGCCCCGGTGTGTGCGCGTGTGCGAGCCACGCCCCGGTGTGTGCGCGTTTAGACCTAAATTCCCGACTACACAGGAACAGGAGGAGGCCATTCAGCCCCTCTCTCTCCAGCCTGTTACACAGGAACAGGAGGAGGCCATTCAGCCCCTCTCTCTCCAGCCTGTTACACAGGAACAGGAGGAGGCCATTCAGCCCCTCTCTCTCCAGCCTGTTACACTGGAACAGGAGGAGGCCATTCAGCCCCCCTCTCTCCAGCCTGTTACACAGGAACAGGAGGCCATTCAGCCCCTCTCTCTCCAGCCTGTTACACAGGAACAGGAGGAGGCCATTCAGCCCCTCTCTCTCCAGCCTGTTACACAGGAACAGGAGGCCATTCAGCCCCTCTCTCTCCAGCCTGTTACACAGGAACAGGAGGCCATTCAGCCCCTCTCCAGCCTGTTACACAGGAACAGGAGGAGGCCATTCAGCCCCCCTCTCTCCAGCCTGTTACACAGGAACAGGAGGCCATTCAGCCCCTCTCTCTCCAGCCTGTTACACAGGAACAGGAGGCCATTCAGCTCCTCTCCAGCCTGTTACACAGGAACAGGAGGAGGCCATTCAGCCCCCCTCTCTCCAGCCTGTTACACAGGAACAGGAGGAGGCCATTCAGCCCCTCTCTCTCCAGCCTGTTACACAGGAACAGGAGGCCATTCAGCCCCTCTCTCTCCAGCCTGTTACACAGGAACAGGAGGCCATTCAGCCCCTCTCTCTCCAGCCTGTTACACAGGAACAGGAGGCCATTCAGCCCCTCTCTCTCCAGCCTGTTACACAGGAACAGGAGGCCATTCAGCCCCTCTCTCTTCAGCCCCTCTCTCTTCATCCCATTGGCAGATCCAATGGGATGAAGCAGCAGTATAATATGAAGGGTACCATTCTTAGCAGTGTAGAGGATCAGAAGGACCTTGGGGTCCGGGTCCATAGGACTCTTAAATCGGCCTCGCAGGTGGAGGATGCGGTCAAGAAGGCGTACGGCGTACTAGCCTTCATTAATCGAGGGATTGAGTTTAGGAGTCGGGAGATAATGCTGCAGCTTTATAGGACCCTGGTTAGACCCCACTTGGAGTACTGCGCGCAGTTCTGGTCACCTCATTACAGGAAAGATGTTGAAGCCATTGAAAGGGTGCAGAGGAGATTTACAAGGATGTTGCCTGGATTGGGGGGCATGCCTTATGAGGATAGGTTGAGGGAGCTTGGTCTCTTCTCCCTGGAGAGACGAAGGATGAGAGGTGACCTGATAGAGGTTTACAAGATGTTGAGAGGTCTGGATAGGGTAGACTCTCAGAGGCTATTTCCAAGGGCTGAAATGGTTGCTACGAGAGGACACAGGTTTAAGGTGCTGGGGGGTAGGTACAGAGGAGATGTCAGGGGTAAGTTTTTCACTCAGAGGGTGGTGGGTGAGTGGAATCGGCTGACGTCGGTGGTGGTGGAGGCAAACTCGTTGGGGTCTTTTAAGAGACTTCTGGATGAGTACATGGGATTTAATGGGATTGAGGGCTATAGATAGGCCTAGAGGTAGGGATATGATCAGCGCAACTTGTGGGCCGAAGGGCCTGTTTGTGCTGTGGCTTTCTATGTTCTATGTTCTCTCCAGCCTGTTACACAGGAACAGGAGGAGGCCATTCAGCCCCTCTCCTGGAGTTGCTCAGAGGTCAGAGAGGAATGATATCCGTTCCATTGAGGACAGAAGCAGTGGTGATCTCGTGTCTCGGCTGGTTCCAGACACACACACTCTCTCCGCAGTCCGAAAGGAGATGTTACATCTGCCAGCTTTCTCTGTGGTCTCCCTCAGTTTGCTGGTTTATAGGAAACTGCAGCCTCAGGGGGAAATCTCCACAAAACCTCCTGATCTCAGCATCGGGAACCCGCAGCGAGTGGGAACTGGAAGATTCGGTGGAGACACACAACCACGCAGGGGACGCACTCGCCCAGGGGGTACAGGGACAGACGGGGGGGTACAGGGACACACACACATGCCCAGGGGGTACAGGGGCACTCTCTCTTGTCTCTGTCTGTGTCTCTCTCTCTGTGTCTCTCTCTCTGTGTCTCTCTCTCTGTGTCTCTCTCTCTGTGTCTCTCTCTCTGTCTCTCTCTCTCTGTCTCTCTCTCTCTCTCTCTCTGTCTCTCTCTCTCTCTGTCTCTCTCTCTG